>NW_028114156.1:0-14220 GCF_964289735.1 Phaethon aethereus | reverse complement strand
GCCTGGCACCCATCTGCCACCCAACGCCAGCCCCGGGCACCCGCCCTGCCCCGCGCTGAGGAGGGCAACACGCAGGGCGTCTGTCCAGCCGTTCGTCCGTCCGTCCCCATCCCTCCCTCCCTGCATCCCGGCTGCAGCCCTGCTGACACCCCGGCGCCCAGCACCCCCCAGCACCCCCCAGCACCCCCCGGCACCTCCCGTTTCTGATCCAGCCCGTAATAACCGCGCAGCGCCGGGCCCTTCCCGTTGCCACGGCAACTCGGCAGCGTAGCCGAAACGGCGCTGCTTGGCAGGGCCGGCACCCACGCCGGGGACCACGGCCACCCCAAAACCCGGGCCTGGGGAGCACCGAGGCCCCGCCGTGGGGAAACTGAGGCGCCGTCCCGGCAGACCCCCAGCTGCGGGGGTGCCGGGGCCCAGCCGTGCTAAAAATACCCTCCCGCGGGCGGCGGCGGAGCCGTGCAGGTGCGAGGCGCCGGCGGAGACGGACAGCTTGGCCCATGGGAGCTGACGAGGCCGCGGGCTCCGGCGCCGCTTAATGAGCGGCCGAGGAGGTTTTGTTTAAAGCCGGCGCCGGCCGCAGGGGCCCGCCTGGCCGGCCGGGCAGCAGGGAGCCGAGCTGGCCCTGGCCGTGGGGCCGGGGCATGTTTCAGCGGCCCTGGACTTGCCCCCCAGCATTCCCTCCCGGTGCCCCCAGCCCCGAACCCTGCCCTCGCCCCCGCCCCGAGCGCTGGACGTGCACCCAGGGGGGTGGCGCCCACCACCGGCCCCCTCCTCTCGCCCGGTGTCTTGTTCCAGGGGATTTTTGCCCCAAAATCGGGGTGGGGGGGTGGGGTGGAGGGGGCCTTCTTCCTCACAGATGTGACGTTTGCCGCCGCCGCCAGCAAAAGCAGCGGAGAAAGCCGGCTCGAGCGGCAGCGAGCGTCGGCGAGGGGCTCGGCCGCGCTCCCCCCGCTCCTGGGCAGCCCCGGCGCCAGGCTCCGGGCGCTCCCCACGGCCCCTGGCAGCGTCCTGTGCACGGGCAGCGGCTGAAGCAATTAGGGTGTCATTAGGTGAGGCGGGTAACGAGACTTGGTCACCGCGCGGCAGCCCCGAGCCCGGTCCGGCGTCCCCCACCAGGCCCCTGTGCAGGCAGGCGGCGGGGGCAGCGGTGGGGGCACCGTGGGCCGGGTGCCGCCGCCATCGCACGTCCGGGGCACCGCAGTCCCACGGGCACCCCAGCGCCGGGGGACACTGTAACCCCACGCCCTGGGCTCCGTGACACCAGCAGCACTGCGGTCCCATGCCCGGGCACCCGTCAGCCCAGGAGCATCGTGATCCCACGGGCACCACGATCCCGTGATCCCAGGGACACCGCGACCCGTGTCCCGGGCAGCGGGATCCCGGGGGCACGGTCACCCCCCGCCCAAGAGCACGGTGCTCCCTGTGCCGCCTGGCACCCCTCGGCCCACCCTTGCCGCACCAGCCAGGCAGGCGCCTCCAGCCAGGAGGGGGAATTTTAGGAAAACCCTTTTGCTTGGTGCCGGCGCTGCCTCCCCCCGTGCCCGGGTCACCCCTGAGCGCAGGCGCCCGTGGCGGGACCCAGGGCGCGTGGGGTGGCCCCGGCGCGGTGGGCACCGTGGGCCGGTGCCCGGGGTAGCCACGCCGGCGCCGGTGCGCAGGTGCCCTCCCGTGGCTGTCACGGGAACCGTGGGTGCAACCTCACCCACGCCCCCCCGCGAAGTGGGTGCCCCCGGGAGGGTGGGGACCCGGGGCGGGGAGCCCCCCCATGCAGGGGGACAGGAGTGCTGCCAAGGTGGGGCGCCCCCCCCCCAAAGACACAGCCCGGGAAAAAATATAATTAGGTTTTAATGAGCAATTCGAGCAGCCAAAGGGCTGGAAACCCCACGGGACGCCTGGGTGGGCCAGGCGGCCCACCCACGGCGTCCCGCTGGGGCTGAGCCCCGGGCCCCACAGCACAGCCTTACCCAGCCAGTGCAGGACGGAGCCCCACGGCACCCCGCTTGGTGTGGAACCAAGCCTGGGGAGCACCCAGCAGGGTGCAGGTGTGAGCTGTCGAGAGCACCCCACAGCACCCAGCCACCTCCCAGCACCCATCCCATAGGAGGGTGCCCCATAGCACCTGGCTGCACGCTGCATCCCTCCGACGGGGAGCGTGCCCACGGCGTCTGGGGGTCCCATCAGCACACAGCCGTGTCCTCCTCCTCGTCCTCCTCGTCCTCCTCCTCGTCCTCCTCGTCCTCCTCCTCACCATCGGGCAGCTGCCCGGGGGGGCAGGGGGAAGGGGGGGCCGTGCTCCAGGTTGACGTAGGTGACGGCCAGGTTGACGTAGTGCTCGCCCTCCAGCGCGGCCAGGACACGCTCCAGCTCACCCACCAGCCCCGCGAAGGACGGTCTCTCCTCGGGCGCTGGCACCCAGCAGCTCAGCATCACCCCGTACCTGCCCCGACACCCCCGTCAGCACCGGCAGCCCCCTGGGATCCCCCACCCCCCCGCCCGCCCCAGCCCCACTCACAGGGTGTCGGGGCAGTGGCAGGGCTGCGGCAGGCGTCTCCCCCGCAGCAGGTAGCGGGCCATGTCGTAGGGGTCCACGCCGGGGTACGGCGATGCGCCCCGCGTCAGCAGCTCCCACATGAGCACCCCGAAGGACCACTGCCGAGCAGAGAGCTGCCATGGGGCGGGGCAGGCGCGACGGGGACCGGGGATGGGGCGTGGGGACGGGGGTCGTGCCTACCACATCCGACTTGGTGGTGAATTTTTGGGTCTGGAGGCTCTCCAGCGCCATCCACTTGACGGGCAGCTTGGCGTGGCGGTGCTGCCGGACGCTGTAGTACTCCTTGCCGAACACATCCCGCGCCAGCCCGAAGTCGGCCACCTTCACCGTCAGCGTCTCGTCCAGCCTGCGGGACACCGGTTTGGGGGCGGGGGGGGAGGCCACCGGGAAGCACCCCCATGCCCACCCGCGGGTGACCCCGTGGCGGGGGTCCGGCAGGCACGGCCGCACTCACATGCAGTTCCTGGCCGCCAGATCCCGATGCACAAACTTCTTCTGGGCCAGGTATTCCATGCCCAGGGCCACCTGCAGCCCGAAGCCGATGAGCTCCTTCACCGTGGGGCTCTGCAGGGTGGCAGCGGTGAGTGGGGCGAGCTCAGCCCCTCCCCAAGCCCCCCCCCCCCCAGGGTGCCCCCATACCCGCTCCTGGGCGCGGATGAAGTGGCGCAGGTCCCCGTGGCGCATGTAGGGCAGGACAACGAGGGGCAGCCCGTGGCGGGGCAGGCACACCCCCAGCAGCGAGAGCACCTGGGGTGGTGGAAGCTCTTCATGAGGATGCCCTCGCGCAGGAACTCCTCCACCTCCTCCACGTCCGTGATGCCTGCCGAGAGCCAAGCCGTGGGGCGCCCCGCGGCCACGCCGTGCCGCGGGACCGTGCCGTGGGAGCAAGAGCTACTCACGGTGCAGCGACTTGACAGCGCAGTGGAGGTCCCCCAGCAGGGGTCCTTGTAGGTGCCGTGGTAGACGCTGCCGAAGTGCCCTGCGGGGACGGGGCGGCGTGAAGCTGGTACCACACACGGCGAGCGGGCGATGCCACAGCCAAATTGGGGTGCGGCATCACCTTTGCCGATGACCTGGTGGCGGTGGGTGACGAGCCGCTCCTCGGGGATGAGGATGTCCTTCACCTCCTCCAGCAGCTCCGGCCGCAGGTCCTCCAGGCAGCAGGACGTGGCCCTGAGCAGGGGCGCGGGGGAACCGCCACCCGCCATGCTGGCACCGGTGAATCGCGCCCGGGGCCCCACCAGGCCGGGGCTGCCCGCCGCAGGCACCACTGCCGGGACAGGCAAGCGGCAGGATGAGGGCTGGGCAGGCGCCCAGCACCCCAGCACCCGCCGGCGGCACCCGCTTACCCAGCACCTCCCTGTAGTCGACGCCGGGGCGCTGGGTGGTGGTGGGGGGGTCACTGCGGCCGGGCTGCACCAGCAGCTCCAGGTTCTCCGTCCCTGTGGGCAGCGGGGGTGGTGTGGCAGGGGGCCGGGGGGCAGCAGGGTGCCCGGTGAGCGCGGCACTCACCCCCCCGCTTCCTCCAGCGCCAGCGGAGCAGCACGGCGGCCAGGACGCAGCAGACCAGGAAGGTGACGCCGGCGCCCAGGGCCAGGCTGGCGGCCAGGTCCAGCGAGGCAGCGGCGGGCAGCACCCAGCCCAGCGCCTCACAGGCGCCGTTCACGCAGATCTGGGGGAGCGGGGGGCTCAGCGGGGTCGGAGTGGGGGACACCGGGGACCGGGGGGTCGCCCAGCCGGGGGGTGCTTACCTCCACGGGGGCCCCGGCCGGGGGCAGGCGCAGCTCGCGGGGCAGGCGGCACGTCACTTCGTTCTTCAGCACGTTGGGGTGGCAGTCCCGGCCCCCCACCGTCATGGTGATGTTCATGCAGGCGGCCACGGCATCCAGCCCCAATTGCTGCCCGGACACAGCGCCCTGAGCCCAGGGGTCCCGGCAGCGGGACCCCCCGGCCTGCCTCACCCCACTGCCCCACGTACGTGCACCTCGATCTCGTCGTCGCCGGGCTTGAGGCGGAGGCGCCCGCCCTCCTGCTCCAAGGGGAAGACCTCGGGCTGCGGGTAGTAGCGGAGGCGGAAGAGCCAGCGGCCGGCGGCGCCGTCCAGCAGCACGCTCAGGTTCCCCAGCGCCGTCTCCACCTTGCTCTCGAAGGGGAAGGCTGGGCTGCGGCACAGCAGCCGCTCCGGCGCCCGCGGGTCCTCGCACTCCTGCGGGCGGGGGGATGCTGGGTGCCGGCGCGGCACGGAGCCCGGGGACGGGGCTGGCAGGGCAGGGTGGGGGTGACGGCCTCCTGCCCCGGCGCTTACCGCGGCTTCGGTCCTCACGCCGCTGGCTTCGAAGCGGATCTTGGCGCGATAGACCGAGTCCAGGTGGGTGCCGACGACGGTGAGCATCGAGCCCCTGTGGGGTGCACATGGTCCCCGGGGTGCGTGTGGTCCCCAGTACCTCATCCAGCCTGGCCCGGGGCGGTGGGGAGGCCGGGGCTGTCACCCCCCGCCCGGGGAAAGGGAACCCACATACTCACGCGTAGCTGCAGATGGGGACGATGGCCGAAACGAGCGGGTCGGGGCGGTACTGGAAGGGCATGGGGGCCGGGAACTCCTCCCCGTCGATCCACAGGGCCACCCGGGCTGTGCCCAGCCCGCCGGCGGCGGGAGCCGTGCACTGAATCGCCCCGTCGCCCTGCCTGGGGACACGGTGGCCGCGGCTGGAGGGGACAGCGGGGCTGCAGGGGGGCCCCGCGCCCGTCCCCGTGCCAGGGACCCCGCTGTGCCCGGCGGGGGCTGGGCAGGGGTGTACCTGGGCTGCCCGAGGAGGGGGCACTCGGAGCCATTGACCATCACCCGCCAGCTGCTCCCCGCCGAGAGGTGGGTGCCGTTGAGCCAGAGGTGGGTGCCACCCCCCCGGGGGCCAAACAGGGGGTGCAGGGTGCTGACGCGGGGCTCCTGTGCAGAGACGGGTCGGTGGGGTGGGCGGGTGAGCCAAAACCCCCCTCCAAACCCTGCCGGGGTGTCCACCAGCGCAGGGCCATACCACGAAGATGAAGCCGCTGAGGGTGGCCGAGCCGCGGACGCGGAAGCTGGAGGGTCCGGCGGGTTCCTCCACGGTGAGCACCACATCGGCGGGGCCCCCCGCCGCTGCCGGGCCCCCCGGCTCCAGCTCGCACACCAGCACGTCCACAAAGTCCTTGCGGCGGGAGGTGGGCAGGGGTCTGTGGGGCGGTGATGGGGGGTCAGCCCTAGACCCCTCTCTGCTGCCGGCACCACCCCCCTGGCACCGCCGCGCACCTGTGGCTCTTGCTCTCCTCCGGCAGCACGGCGCAGCCTCGCTGTCCCACCGCCACCTGGTAGATGCCCGGGGGGCTGTGGCGAGGGTCGGGGTCCAGGTGGGAGCGGAAGGTCATGCCGCAGAGCGTCACCCGCGTCCGGCCCCGCAGCGGGGCGCTCCGGGGCTGGAACTGCGGGAGAGGCACCTGCGTCATCCCAAGCCCCGAAAGCCTGGTGACGGTCGCGGGTCCGGAAAGCCACTTCCCCGGGAAGCGCGACACCCATCCCGGCCAGGGGGTCTCCGGATGGAGTAAAGGTCCCACCACGTGCCACCCCACGTGTCACCTCCCTCCCCATCTGAGTGCCTGGGGTGCAGGGGGGGACGGCGGCGCAGACCTACATCAGTGAGGACGGGCGGGCAGCTGTCCTGGACCCAGCGGCCGGCGCACTCGTGGCGGCGCGTGCACCCGTCCCCGCACCAGCCGCAGCCCATGAAGCGCTCGGCCCGCAGGCAGCGCTGGCACGTGGAGAAGTGGCGGCAGCCGGGGCCGGTGACGTTCAGGCGCCACACCTGGGGCCAGAGAGCGGAGGTGAGCGGGGTGCGTGGGGCTCAGCGCCCGCCCCGGGCCCCCCGGGCCCCTCCACTCACCTTGGTGCCGGCGGCAAAGAAGAGTGAGTGGCTCTGCAGCCCCGTGGCACCCCGCACCGGCCCCGGCTCCCCCAGGGAGAAGTTGGCCAAGGTGAGGAGGTAGGAGCTGGAGCGCTGGAGCACTATCTGCGGCGGGGCAGAGCGGGGGGCTGAGCGTGCCCCCCACCCTGCCGGGAGCCCCCCACCTCACCTGGCCCCCCCATCCCACCTGGAAGATGCGTCCCTCCGCCGTGCCCAGGTGGGCCACGGTGACGTCCCCCAGGGCGGTGATGAAGATGGAGGTGAGGAGGACACCAGCCAGGTGCCCGTCGAACAGGTCCACCTTATGGGAGGCAGCGGGGACAAGGGTGGGCTGGTCCCAGCAGCTGGTGTCGGCCACTGGTGCCGAGAGGTTCACCTGCGGCAGAGCGCGGTGTTGGTGCCTCGGAGCCAGCCCCAGCACCCCGACCCCCCCGTACCTTTGTGGGTGGGCACCAGCTCCATCTGCGAGACATTTCTGGGAGCACCCGATTGCCCAAACTCCTCTCCAGGCTGGGAAAATTTTGGGGGAAAAACCACATCCGTGGCCCCTCCCGTGACCCCCATGCGGCATCAGACCCTGCCTTCACCTCCCGCCCCATCTGGATGTGGTTATCAGTGCCAGCACCGCAGGGTGGGCACCCCAAAGCCAGCCCTCCCCGTCCCCAGGGCTCGGGGTGGGGCTGGGGATGAAGGGGGACACCAGGCGCCGGGGGGTCCCCACTGGCCCCCACCGATGCACGGGGCTGGGGGTCCCCTCCCGGCTCGCCCTGCCCCTGGCGTGAGTCAGAGGCAGCGAGCTGTCTGCGCCTCGCGTGGGAAGAGGAGGGGATTTGGCCGCACCTCGCCCTGTGCCTGGCTGAGAACGCCAAAACTTGTGTCACGCGTGCTTGGCAGCACCCTGCCTGAAGAGGAGACCCTGCTGGGTCGTCCACCTGTCCCTGTCCCGGCCATGGCGGGGCTCGTCCCTGGGACACGGTGTTCCTGCCCCGCGGCTGTGGCGGGCGAAAAACCCCGGTGACTAATTGCGCTTCCGCCTGCGGTTTATTTGCCCAGAGAAGGCGTCGGCCCCGGGGCCGGCGCGGCAAGGTGGGAGCGGCTGGGCACCCCGCGCACCCTGGCCCGGGGAACACCGAGGCCCAGCGGCTCCCCATCCCCTGCACAATAAACAAGCTGGAGAGGGCGGCCATCAACAGCCTGGCGCCAGGGACAGCCACCGCGGGGGCCAGAGCCGGTGCTCCCACGGCAGCCGCACCGAGGAGAGGCACTTTTGGCACCGCACGCGGCAAGCGGCGGCGCGCCCGTGTGCCGGGACACGTGTCTGCGGCACACGGCTCGGGCGAGCACGGGGTGCCCGGCGTGGGGAGCGTGGCCGGATTCCCACCGGCACCCTACCTCTGGTGAAATGCCACGGCCCTTGCGGTAGGCGTCTGGCGGGGCTGACTCACACCCGGGGTGACGCCGCTCTCCCCCTGCCCAGCCCACCCCCCGTCCACCCTGCTTTACCAGCACTTCCCGGCATCCCCGATCCACCTCCCCGCACCACCAGTCGACCCCCAGGCCCTCCGGGACGGCCGCGGCGCGGTGCGGAGGACTCACGTTGTGTGGGCAGTACTCCACCGGCTGGAAGAAGCTGAGCCCCCGCAGCAGCGGCGGGTGCCCGGTGCCGCAGCACTTCTCCATGCCCTCCTCCATGGCCTGGTTGAGGAGGCGGACGGGGAAGGCGCAGACGGCCGAGTCCTCCCGTGGCACCCAGCTCTCCGGCTGGCTCTCGGCGAAGGCGCCGAAGAGCACCGTGTCGGTGTCGTTGATGCCGAGGTCGCGGGCCAGGCGGGCACCAGGGCGGGCAGCATGGGCAGCCTGCAGCAAGTTGTAGGCGACGTCCCGCTCAGCATCCTCCTCGCCACCGCGCCGCCGCCGCCGCCGCCGCTTGGACTCGAAGCGGCAGTCGAGGACGAGCTCACGGTAGCGGCGCAGGTCGCGCTCGTGGGTGCTGAGCCGCGCCAGGCGTGTGTGGTACGCCGCCGAGCCCGGCCGCTCGGGCTGCACCGTCAGGAAGTAGACGTGGTCCCCATCAGCGAAGGAATGGATATAGTGGATGGTGTAGTTGTCCCGGTATCGCGGCAGCACCGTCAGCCACTGGAAGTCGTCCGAAAAGCCGTCCAAGGTGCCCTTCAGCCTGCGGACGGACACCGACTGTGGGCTGTACCGCGCTGCCACGCTGCTGTTGACAGTGGAGCCGAGGTAGAAGAAAGAGGCGTAGGAGGTGGCCACCACGGTGGCACTGGTCCCCAGGGGGCTGGCCACGCAGTCGGGGCAGGACGTGGGTCTGTTGCCCGTGGCCGAGTACAGGCAGCGTGTGGTCGTGATGGCCACCTCGCCATCCCGCACCTCCAGCTGGTGCTGGTAGCACAGCCCGTGCTGCGCCGTGCCGCAGCTGTACAGCCACGGCTCCAGCGGGTCCAGCAGCAGCAGGACGTTGTCCGTGTCCTCGGGGCCATGTGCGGCAGCTGGGCACAGGCGGCAGATCTCACACTCAGTGCTGCCCACCGGGCCGGTGACAAGGACAGAGAGGAGGCGCAGCTCAGGGCTGGCCAGCAGGATGCGGTTGCGGACGGCCACAAAGATGGCAGCCGGGCCGGTGGAGTCGGCGAAGACAGCGATGTTCTGCACAGGGCTGCCGGCGTCGAGGCTGGGCAGCACGTAGGGGACGGAGAAGTTCCTGGTGGAGCTGTAAGGGATGCGGGGGCACTGCCAGGAGCTGGCGCCCAGCGAGGCCAGGGCTTGCGCCAGCAAGAGGCACGCGTGGCACGACAGCCCCATGCTGCGCGGTGCCGCCGGAGAGGCGTTATCGATGGCGCTCAGCACCGAGCGGGGGCGGGACACGCGGAGGACGGGTCACCATTGCATCTGCCAAAATAAAGGAGAAAGGGTTTTACCTGCTGCGGTCAGGCGAGGACCCTGGGGCGCCGCCGCAGATGCGTGTGCGGTGGGGGGTGCCGGGGTCCCCCAGGCCCAGGTGACGATGGGTGCTGCTGGGGGACGATCGGCCCCACCAAACCTTTTCCCAAACACCGCAAGTGGGAGGTGAAGCCAAGCTGCCCGCGGCGGGGGGACAAATCCTGCCTGCTGCCACCTCCCAGGCACCCTCGCCTGGCCCCCACGACCCTGCCAAGCCCCCTCCTGGGGACGGGAATGGGGACCCTGCCAGCCCCCCGGGGGATAAGGAACCCGAGGGACCCCTGGGACGGGGCTGGGGACCCCTGCCACCCCCGGCACAGCAATGGGGATCCCCGCGGGACTGGGACATGTCCCCTGCCAGCCCCCAGGGACACGGACCCCGACGTACCCCCGGGACCGCCCCCCCCGCCCTAGCTCACCGGGGCCGGGAGCGGTGCCCAAGCCGGGGTCCCCCCCGGTGCCGCGCCGTGCCGGGCCGTGCCGTGCCGTGCCGGGGCGGAGCGGGGCCGCGCCGGAGCGGAGCGGGGCGGGGCGGGGCGGGCCGGGGCGGGCCCTGCCCACGGGCCGCGCGGGGCTCCCCGAGGGCCGGCACCGGCACACGCAGCCCAGGGGGACGGGGGTGCTCGGGGGGGGGACGGGACACGAGAAGGAGTCCCCGGGTTCGGGGGGCGTCAGGGGGAGCCGGAGGGGCACACGGTCCCGGGGGGCCCAAGCTTGGGTGGGCACGGTGCCCCAGAGGGACACAGGTGAGAGCCGGAGCCCGCCATGGGGACGCGGGTGCAGGGCTAGCATGATGCCTCCCGCAGCCCAGCGCCGGCCAGGTGGCCGTCGGAGGGTCCCCGTGGCTGGGAGGTGGCTGCCAGCGTCCCGGGATGCTCGTGGGGTGCAGGCATGCCGGCACCCCTTGGTCCCTCAGCCGCAGCCCCCAGCGCCGCTACCACCGGCGGCAGGAGCTGTCGACACCCTGACACACAAAATCGCCGCTTCCCCGAAGCTGCCCGCGCTGGCGACTCACGTCCAGGCCGGGGAGTCGGCCTTCCGGGGGAGCGCGGCAGGCCCAGCATAGGGTTTTCAGCCGGAGGGCAAGAGCAGGGCCGGGACAGCCGCAGCTTTGCCCGAGGAGCTGTGGGAGTTATTTCGGTCGTGCCCATTCTTTGTCTTGTGCCCCTTTCTGCCCCCCCGGTCAAGGGCTGCCTGCGGCGGCAGGAGCTACCGGCGCTGGGACGTGCTGCAGTTCCCAGGGATGAAGGAAAATGCTTTTCATCCCGACGGGCGGCGCGGATTTGTGCTCAAAGCGCCCCGTTGCCCTCGGGCGGTGGGTCTGTGGGTCCCAGCTGCGCACGCCGACTTTTCCTCCAGCCAAGCAGGGCGCTGCCTCGTGCTGCCGGGGGCGAAACTTTGGTCCCAGGAGGGGTTGAGCATTCCAAAAACGGGCTCCCCTGCCCGCACCACCTGGCTGGCCTCAGCCCTCCCGGGCTCCCGCCCCGCGTTGCGCAAGGCCCGGCGGTTACACTTGGCCCCGCGCCTTACCCAACAGCTCCTTCCTCCGGCTGCGCGTCTGCTGCTCAGTTTCGACATTAGCTGGCCCCAGCCAGCTCGCCCCGGGATTTTCGCCGCTCCCACCCTCCGCTGCCTCCTGCCAGCACAGCCCCGGCTGCTTTGCACCGCTCCCCAGCGGCTTTCCTGGCCCCTGGCAGGTCCCCCGGGCTGGACTGCACCCTTCCCAAACTTGGACCAAACCCACCCCCTCAGTGGACACCCATGAACGTGACGAGACTTGACTTAGGGTCCAGATAATGTTTATGAGCAAAGACAAGCGATTACACTCTGGCCGGAGCATAAATATGGGAGCTGAGTCCCTGCACTAGCCCTGCCGGGTCCTTCCCGGCTCCCTCGGTGTCTGGGTGCCCCACCGGTGGCTCTGCCCTTCCTTGAACACCCGTCCCAGCGCTTGGCAGACAGCCCCAAAACGTGGGGTTGTGCTGTGCCCAGCGTGCTGCGGCATTCACGGGTGCTCAGCCCCACGCAAACCAGTGCCTGGGGACGACGGGGAAGGAGGTGGCTCCCATGCAGCAAGCTCAGCATAGCTGGCTCGAAGGGCTGGGTTTGGGGGGCAGGTGCCCCCGTGCCAAGGGGAAGACGCTCCTTGGGCTGGGAGGGCATCAGGGCCCCGTGCCAGCGGGGTCTCCAGGAGGCTGCGCTTGAGCTGCCCCTTTAGGGGCTGCTGCCCAGGAGCCAGCACCACGAGCCCACAAGCACCCCGCTGAGCTCCCCTGTACCCCGAGTCTCTCTGGGGCTGCTCTGTGTCCCTGTGGGGAGGTGGGCAGGACCCCTCTGTCCGAGCTGGGGCAGGCTGACCCACCACCCTGCCTGCCAGCGGCCCCAGGGACAACCTTCTCATGGCCATGGTGGGACGAGTCCGGGCAAACCTGCTGGATTGCCAGGGGGTGTCTGGCACTTGGGGGGCCCGGCTCCCCCAGGGCAGGGAGAAGAGCAGTGCATGCCCCAGGCCAGCCCTGTCCCCCACCCGGGTGGTGTGCCCCACTTTCTGTGGGCACAGCAGCACAGGGGTCCCCCCAAGTGCTGCCACATCTCTCCTGGGGACCCCCAACATTGGCACAGCTGCGTGATGGCAGAGAAAGGAGAGTGCCAGGCAAAGGCCGTGGGACCAGGGGCTCCAGCAAGCCCCGCTCCAGGACCCCCACAACAAGGGATGGAGCTGGGGGCTGCAGAGGAAGGGCAGCCCCGCCAGCCTGGGGGCACTGCCTGCAGATGAGAGAAAGTCCTGCTCACCCCTTCCCCAGGCAGCTGTGCACCCCGTCCCTAACACCCAGGTTGGACAGTCCCATGGATGCGTTTCCCCAAGCTCCGGGGTCCCACCATGCCCTCTCCCCCAGACTCATGGCCCAGGCTTCCCCGGGGGATGGGCTCCCCAGCACAGCGGGGGCTCCCCCAGCTGGCACCATGCCCTGGGCGATGCCCGTCAGTATGTCTGGGGCGTGAGGATGAAGAGTCGATCTTCCTCCTTGCGGATCCACTTCATGAGCTTGTTGACAGCACTGATGGCACCAGCCTTGGTCCCCAGGGGACTGTAGCATATGTAGAGCTCGAAGGCGCTGGTTACCTGGGTGAAAAAACAGGGTACATACTGTGCACACGTCAGCACCCCGCTTGGGGCTGGCACTGCATCTTCCTGCCGTGGGCTGCAGGGAACGGACACCGGCACAGGGGCACCAGCACAGGGAGACGAGGTGGCAGTGGGGTCCCCTAAATGGGTGGCACCTGCTTTGCTCAGAAGTGGGAGGACCAAAGCCCAGGGTTTGTCCCCAGAGAGGGTTTTCTCCACAGCACTGGGGAGCTCAGGACAGCGCATGGCACAGCCCTTGGTGTCGGAGCTCGCTGGCCCCTGCCACTATCCCTGCCTGTCCCTCCCTGGCACAGGGGTGCATGGGGGCAGACCGACCCCCAGAAAGACTGTGCACAGGCTGGGGGCCACCCTGGGGACCACGGAGCTGGTGCTCTGTTGTGCCGCCCCGTCCCTGCTCTGCCATGCAGGACCGGAGAAGATGGCCTCATCCAAACCCTGCAGACAGCCCTTACCCACGCCAGGAGGTTCTCACGGGGGCCCGTGAAGTAGATGTTCTTCAGGGGGCGTGAAGAGTTGTGAGCACGGCTGTGGAGGTACTGGTAGAGCCCCAAGAGCCGCTCCTTCTCCTCATCCCGCACGTAGGGTGCCTCAATCTCGGGGCTGCAGGAACACAGCACCCCGTTAGCCCCCTGGAGAAGGGGATTTGTGGAAAAGGCTTGCCCCATGCCCCAGGCCACGACCTTGGCCCTATGGTTCCCCAGGGGCCTCACCTGGTAAAGAGCCCAGAGCTTTTCGACTTGTAGATAAAGTGCCGGAGGTCGGGGATGCCCACCTGGGAGACGCTGTAGAAGGGGGTGCGCAGGGCCTCCTGCAGAGCGTGGTGCACCCCCCGCCGCCGCAGGCGCTCCTGGAAGCGCCGCTTACAGTCGGAGACAGTGAAGAAGTCCTCACGGTCGGTGGAGACCAGCAGGAGGCACAGGTCCATCTCCTGCTCAAGATAGGAGATGTGGGCATGGAAGAAGCCACTGGAGTTGAACTTGGGGAGGCAAATGGGAGTCCAGGCTTCACCCTCCCGGAAGGAGGAAGAAGAGCTGATGAGGTTGAAGAGCAGATGGAGGTCAATGGGGTGGAGGAACTGATCCTTCTTCCTCACAAGAGACACCAGCTGGTTCCCTGACAGGAGGATGGAGAAGACCAGGCTCTTGGCCTTGGCCTGCTGGAGGCTGGTGCTGACAGCATCCCGCACGCTGGCGGCTAGGGGCAGGCAGCGCACGGCGCCCATGAGGAAGCTGGGGTCGTGGGCCATGAGGTCCAGCAGGTTGTCGGTGATGCGCTCGGAGCCGGCCAAAAGCCTGCGCAGGTCATAGTTCTGCTTCTGCTGGAAGATGTGGTTGAGCTGGGTCCAGGTGAGCAGGCTCAGGATCTGGTAGTAGATGTAGAGCAGCTCATGGGCGATCTCCTGCTCTGACTGCTGGGTCCGTGCCACAGCCACCAGCACCAGCGGGCTCCTCCGCACGAAGACCACCTTGTAGCCATCTGCTTGGGAGGGAGTTCCCCGGGGGGGCCGGGGACAGACCTGTAAGCCTGGCTCCCCAGAGCTGCAAGGCGGAGCCAGGCTGCAGCCTACCCCCCGCCACCAATCTGCCCCTGGGAACAGCTCATGTGGCCCATGGCAGGGGCACAGC
>NW_028114157.1:0-6755 GCF_964289735.1 Phaethon aethereus | reverse complement strand
CCCCAAAGATGAACAAAACCAAACCAAACCCCAGAGAAATGTGATGAAACCCGAGGCTGGGCCGGGGCGGCAGGTCCCCCCGGAGGGTGGCCGGCGCGGCAGCACCGACACCGCGGCTCGGCCACAGGCCACCCTCTGTCTCCTCTCACCTTGGGCTGGATTTCACAACGAGAATGACTATTTATTGTTCCTGCCTTCGAAATAAATACATGGAAATTAAGCAGAAAGGTGTGGTGTGCGTTTAATTAGAGGCAGGAAATGTGTCAAATGGTTGGGGTGATGGGGGGGAAAGGGGAGCCGGGGCTCCTGGATCCTCTTCCCAGCACCAGGCTGGGAACGTGCCGTGGGAGTGGGGACTCCTGGGTCCTATTTCTGGTTTGGCGACCGGCTGCCTGGCGTGACGGTGCGCTGTCGGGAGGACAGCAATTCCTGCGGCGTGAGCCATCCCCGATAAGTATCTGTTGTATCTGGAAAGTCCTTGGAGGTGGTAGGAACAGCTCAGCCTGTGCCGGAGCGGTCGGTGTCCCTCAGTGAGTCCGTGCCGACCACGCGGGCACGGCACCGCGCTGCTGGAAACGCCAAGAAACGCGTTTGCCCGCGCCGGGGTGGCTGCTGTGTTGCGGGCGCGGTGGCTCCGGGGTACCCGCCACGGCGGTCACCGAAGACCTCCAAAGCTGGGGCTCGGTGTCCCCCCTCCGCAAAGGGTCCCATGGGGCAGAACTTGTCCATGAGAAGCCAAACTGCTCCCGACCCTTCAGTCCCGGCGGTGGTGGGCAGCAGGGGAGAGACCGACCTCATCGGGATGACCAAAATGGCTGGGAACCGTCTCGTGATGGGCTTGGAGGGTACGTGGCTGCTCCGAGCGCATGCACACGCCCTGGATGCCTTGTAAAAATAAGGGCCTGGATGTGGTTGTGACATCTGCCAGGCACAGGCGGGTAACGAAAGCCCGTGACTCAGAGCTGAGCTGTTTGCCTGCAGGGTCGGGGCGGGATTCCCACCCTCCTGGGATGTTGCATCAACGACACTGGAGCATCTCGGCCGGGAACGGGTTCGCTTCCTCTCGACCGAGATTAGGGAGAAGCCAGCAGAGAGCTGGGATGATACACGTCGTTTTTTTCCGGGATGGGAGTCCCGAAGGTGCTCTGCCCCCGCCTGCAGTACCCCACCTCCTGCTTTGTGCCCTTAAACACGCGGCTCCCGGTAACGCCCGCATCTGACCTCGGCATCAAATCGCTGCGCCATTGCCCTGCTAGACGTACGGGGGTACAATTTGCGGGGACAGTTAATTGGGGATGTGACTTTACAAGCCACCGGCTGAGCAAAGCCTTACCCAGCCCAGTGCACCCAGAGCCGGCTGAGAGCTGGATACGGCCCCGCTCGGAGCCCGTGCTCGTGCTTGCAGAGCCGCGCCGGCCCCTTTCACCCTTGAACAAGTGGTTTCGGTTCAAATAAACGGTGCCCTCCACCATGCCGGCGGTTTGGAGCGGGGTGGGTGGCGGGGGTGTGCTGCGGGACGGAGGAGCCGGGCTTTCGGCTGGCGCACGGCCGGCCGGCGGCGGGTTTGCAAAGCCTGGCACCGGGCTGGCGTCGCACCGCGCCTGGTAAAACCCCCGCTGCCGGGAGCCCACCACCCCTCCCAGGCGGCGGGGTCTGCTGGCGTGGGCCCCAAGCACCCCCCCGGCCGCAGCCGCGCACAGAGCGGCCCCCGGGAGGGAGCCGGCGCCCGCCGTGGGTCCCTGCTCGCACCAGCCCGTCCGGGTGTTGCAATCGCAGGGAGCCATTTCCCAGGTGAGCCCAAGCCCGGGAACGCCCTGGGAACGTCAGGGAGGGGCGGGAGCCCCTTTAAAAGCTGGGCTGGGCCCGGCGGTATGGGTGCAAGGTGAGGAGAGAGCGGGCGTAATTCGCTCCCACTGCCCGTGCTGCCAAATCGGCGACAGACGGACGCAGCGGGACCCCCGGACGGAGCCAGGTGAGGCTCCGAGCCGTGGTCGGCAAAGCCGCCATCGGGACCCTTGGGGTGAATATTCAACCGGGAGCAGCCCCGGGATGTGCTGCTGCGGCTTGGGTGGCGGAAATCCCCCGAGCCCTTCGGCAGCGCCGCGCGCAGGGCCGGGGCAGAGGGGACCCTCTGGATGCGGGGGGAGCGCGGGAGGAGCCGGGCTGGGGGGCGGGTGGTCCGGTGTGGGGATCGGCAGCATCCGTCAAGCTCTGCTGCCTCCGGAGAGCCCGGCACGTGGGGTTGCCAGCGGGGTCTGGCCCCTGGAAAAGGGGCATTTCCCCCCTGCTTTGCCCATGGCGACGCCGGGGCCGCGGGCAGCGAGCGCCGGGGCTGTGCCCGGCCGCGGGTCCGTGCCCGGCCGCAGGTCCCGGCTCTGGGCACCGGTGCTGGTGAGCGCACGAGGAAGGGGAAAGAAGAGGGGGAACCGCGGCGGCAGGAGCAGAGCAGCCAGCGAGCCCCATCCTGCCCGTCCCACCTACCCCGTGCCCGGCCCTGCTTGCGGCTGTGCCGGCGTCCCGGCGTCCCACTGCGGTGACAAGGTCTCCGTGCCCCAGGCCGGCCCCGGGGGCACATGGCGGGGCCGGGGTGCAGGCGGCGGCGAGGCCATGCGGGCTGCACTGTCGTGGATGGGCTTGGTGCCGTGAGTCAGCGGCGGAGCAGCAGCCACGATGCCCCGAGGATGGGCTGGGCGCTGGCGGTGGGGGACTGGCAACACTGGTGTGGGGTCTGTATGTGGGGACCCCAGCGGCTGCAGGGGGTGGGTGTGCGATGGGTGCTTCTGCCCAGGTGCTGCAGATGACCTTTTTTTGGCAGCTGATGGCCTGGGATGAGGAAGGACCGGAGCCGAAGGTGTCCGGTGGGCGGCTCTCGTGGGGCCGTGCCGGGCAGCGCGGCTCACAGCGGCACCCTCTGCCAGCGCTGGGACCGTTCGAAAGCCACCCTGCTGCCCAGCATCCTGCAAGCTGGGGACCGTCCCCGGTGCCGGGTGGCCCTGGGCCGTGGCACCGCGGCACAGGGAAGGCTCCCGTGGGGACATGGATGATTCAGGAGTGGCCCCAGCCACCGCGAGGCAGGCGGGGACGAGCGCGAGAGTGAGGGGAGCCCGGGGCTGAGCCTCGTGTCTCTTGTCACCACCCTGATACACCCGACGTCCTCGGCTTGGGGCTGACCTGGGGAGGATCGGCACGCAGGGAGAGGGGACGTGAGCCCAGTTCGGGGCACTGGGCTGGTCCCAACTGCCCCCAGGGAGCAGCCGGGCTGCAGACGCCCTCCTGGGTGATGCCCCCAGAGCGGGGCACGGTGCTGGGCCACCCCTCTGGGCTCCACGCATGCCGCCCGGTTGGTTTCCTCCAAGACCCATGTGGCCACCGCTGTCGCGACGGTCGGCGTTGCACCCTGGGCTGGCGTAAACGCGCACGGCTCCAAGCGAAACGGCGGGGAGCAACACGCCCAGCTCGCCCCGCTCCCTGCCACCAACGGGGTAGGAAAGAGCCAAGGCCGGACAAGGTGACGCAGTTTCCGTCCCTGCCTGCATCCTGCCCGGGGATGCGGCCGCCGGACCCCGTGACGGGGTCCATCCTGTCGCGTCCATCCATAGGAAGGAGTTTCCTGGCTTGGGGCAGCCTCGGGACCGCGGAGAGAGGAGGGGGACCCCGGACAGCCATCAGGCAGGCAGGATCAGACCCTGGGGCATGGGGGACGCCCTTGGCTGGGCTCATGGGGGGCTCAGGCGGGTCCAAACCTGCCCTGCCGGGGTGTTCCCAGAGCCGTGAAGCAAGAGGAGGGCTGGCCGGTAATTCCTGCCCTCATCCTGCCGCTGCCACCGCCGCCGTGCGGCTCCCAGCCCCATTCCTCCCTAATGAGCCCTGGGAACCGCCGGCCGCGGCCCTGGCGCTGCGGAGCCCCACGGCCCCAGCGCCATAATTACCGCCCCGTCCCACGCACGGGGGTGGCCGTGCCGGGGGGGCAGGTGGGGCGGCTGGCGTGGGGCGGGTGTTGCGCCGGAGCCAGGGCATGGAAGATTTTTGGGGTGATCCTGTACGAGTAGCAACGTGGGGAGATGAGCACCCTGCGCATCGGCGCTGCCGGCTTTTTGCCTTTCCATGGAGGCTGCTTTTTGACTGCCCAGGGGCTTGTGGAGACCCCAGGGCTGGTGGCAGCGGAGACCCACAAGCGTGCCCTGAGCGATGGCACCGTGAGCTTTGGCGGCGTGCCACCTGCCCTTCCGCTCCCTGTCCTCCAGCATGGGCACGTGGAGGGTCCCGCGGCCCCCGTCCCTGACCCCCATCCCCGCAGGTGACTGCAGGCAGCGATGGCAGAGTGCACGGATCTGGAATGGGCCGTCCAGGTGCTGGTGAACAACTTCGACAAGTACTCGAGCCGCCGCTGCTGCTGCAAGAAGCCGCGGCGCATCAGCAAGAAGGATTTCCGCAAGATGCTGAGCTGTGAGCTCAACCACATGCTGACGGTGAGGCCGGGGCGCGTGGGGCCCGGGGACCTGTTCCTCACGCTTGCACGGGGTCCCCCCCACCATCCCGTACCCCGCTTTCCCTGCCGTCCCGGTGTGAGCGGCTCCGCTCTCTCCCCCAGGACACCGGGAACCGCCGAGCGGCCGACAAGCTCATCTGTGACCTGGACGAGAACAAAGACGGGCGCATCAGCTTCGAGGAGTACTGGACCTTGATAGGCGGCATCGCCAGCCCCATCGCCCAAATCATCCGCCAGCAGGAGCAGAGCGTCAAGCTCACCAAGTAGCCGGCTGCATCCGGACCCTACCCGGGCTCAGCCCCCTGGGCTCAGCCCCTGCTTCTCCACGGCTCCCCGCTTCTCACCTCTCCCGCTGCCGAGCTCCAGCTTGCCCCGGGGCACCCCGGACTCCCACAGCTTTGCCGACTGAGCCATGCCAGGGTGCGATCGGGGCGGGAAGACCCTGTGGGTGGGAGCTGGGGGGTGCGAGGCCATCACAGCCTCGGGGGGCTCCTCCTTGCCCCAGGCCATCCCATCCCTGCCCTCATCCTCTTCTGCAAGCTCTGTCCTCGCTGGGCTGCTGAGCAAGAAGCAAAGGGAGAGGTTTCCCTTCATCTAGGACGTGGATTCCGTCTGTTCGCAGACCTCTGGGGCGCGGCCCTGCTGGCAGAACCCCCACCACAACCGGGACCCCCTCTCCCCTTGGAGCTCCCCCTCAACGTCGGGGGTCTTCTCGGGAAAAGGGTGCCTTTCCCCCTGCCCAAGCTGGTGAAGGGTCCGCCCTGCCTGCGCTGCCTGGTGCTCTGGGCTCGGGGAGCAGCGTGGTCCCGTCGGGGCAACACCACCGCAGTTATTTATTGCAGCAATAAAGTTTGGAGGAGCAGCGGGTGACGCCGAGGCTCTGCCTTACCGGGGGCTGCCCTGCAGCGTGCACGCACGGCGGGGGCGCGGGGGGCCGAGGGGGGGGGTCCGCCGCGTCCCCCACCGCCCACACAGCCACAGCGTGCCCGCGGCTGGCGGTAACGCCCGTCCCAGCCCCCCGGGCTGGCAGGGACGGGCTCCCCGGGGCTGACCCAGCCGCCACGAGGTGTCAGCAGACACCGTGGCCTCCCGGCACCCCACTGGTCCCGCAGCACCCCAAGCCGCTGCCTGGGGCACGGGGTGCGGCTGCTGCCGTCGCACACCCTGGGGGACCCTCTCTCCGTCCCCACGCGGGGTCCCGAGCAGCCTGGGACCACAGCCCCACATCCGCGCACCGCAAGGCCACGGCCACCCCTAGCCCGGGGCGTCTCGGGGGACCCCAATTCCTGTGCTGTACCTCGGTGCCTCGCACGCCCCCCGCCCGGGGTGGCGAGAAGCTCCGTGGCCCCACGTGTGCCCAGACGGCCCCGGGCCGGTGGCGCTCGGCGGGCAGCGTGCCGCGGCCCGGCCCACGGCGCCCCGCGACGCCCACGGGGCTGGCGCGCAGCCCGAGCCGGCAGCCCCGGCGCCCGCCGGGGATTTTCCACTGGGAGGGGACTCGGCCCCGCGAGCATGGCGGTGGCCCCCCCGTGTCCCCCCGCTCCCACAGCGTGGGGGGATGTCAGCAGCGTGGAGCCAGCACCCCCATCCCCTTCCAGCCCGCCCCCCTGCCCACGCAGCCCACCTGCCCCCGCCCCGCAGCACCGGAGGCGGCCCCGTGGGAGGCAGCGCGGCGGGGCAGGGTGCGGCTGAGTCACGGTGGAGGAATCCCGCCGGGGCGAGGGCAGGGCCCGTGACTCGCTCTGCGGTTCCGGGGTGAGCGGGGCTCGGCTGGGTGCTCTCACGGGTTCCAGCCACGCGGCGGGACCGGGGGCAGGCTCTCAGGGTCTCTCCACAAATGGCTGTGGGGGTGAGGGGCAACCAGCCCCCGGCGTCTCATTTCTAGACGCAGATCGGCTCCGGGGCAGGGAAACAATTCAGGATGTCCCCCCACGCTCGCGCACGCACTCCCATGGGACCCCTACTGGGGCCCTGGGCAGTTGCAGCCCCCGTGCCAGTCACGTCGTTTCCCACCCTGGAGCTGCCTGGAGCAAACGTGGGTGCATGCAGAACACGGGGGGCACGGGAGGGGCTGCTGCCGTGCACCAGCGCGCAGGGGACCGGTGTGTCGGAGGGAGCATTGCAGGGGCGCCCGCGTGGGCAGGGGGTGGTTTGTGTGCCCCTGCGCTCGGCGGTTGCACCCTTGGGTGCTCCTCCTGGAAAGCCCCGGGGCACTCTGCGCGGCAGCATGTGGCAGGCGGGGAGAGGGATGGTGTGGGGCCGTGGG
>NW_028114158.1:0-226707 GCF_964289735.1 Phaethon aethereus | reverse complement strand
TTCTAGCATTTGTTTTAGATGATGGTTCTCGCTTACAAGTTTATCAACTCTGATTCCCAGTTTTTTTCCTGTCTCCCTCTCAAAGGCTAATGATGACTTTAACACCTCATTTTCCGATTTTAAGGCAGTATATTCTGCATCGGAAACTAGTTTGGGAGCAGGAGTTTCTTTAGCTTCTTGCTGAGCACAAGACAAACAGGCTCCCAACACCACACAAATTACATCTTTACCCCTTTTTTTCCCAGTCTTTTGCGCGGCCTGACACTGCTCAATATGTTCTACCACTTTCTTTTCATCTTTCCAAAACTTTTGAGCCCACTCCTTCCCAGCCTGGGAAGGGGCACATTTGTGGTTTTGCAGCAATTTATCCATGGCAATCCTGTCCGTGACGCCAATTTTTTCTGTTGCGTTAAGAGGCAGAGCAATTTGGCAGAAACTAAACCCCCTTGCTTTCCAGTCGATCCTCAGATATCAGAGGGACTGGGGGCGGCTGAGCTTAGGTTCTGAGTGATGCCCAAAGTCAGCGTTAGTAGTCCGGTCGCGCCCAACACCTTTGTTGGACTATCACGGGTCCGGATGCACTACTAACATCACACTACCTGCTCAGCCGGACACCTCCTGAACGAACACGGCCGCACTCAGAGGTACGGTCGCGTTCAGGGACCACACACGGCTGAGTCAATCAATAGTGCAATTTATTGAACACACGGCTGAGTCAATCAATAGTGCGATTTATTGAAGCAACAGATATACAGGTTCTTTGGATTGCCGGTCATAAATTCACTACCTATAAAGCACGTGCAAATGCTAAAACTACGAGGGACACTACTTGGCTATAAACGCCTTAAAAGATGTAAAGTGACTCTATATAGAGATTTCTAAGTTTCCCGGGAAGGCACTTGGTATGACCAAGGGTTCGAATCTTATCCAACGGCGTCCCGATGGGGGGGAAGAGAGGCTCAGCCCGTCGACTGATCCCAGAAGTTAGAGTGGTACACAACGATGGTATCTTCCCTAACATCCAGCTCTTAAAACATTATTTTATAGTGTTTTACTTTGCAGGAGGAGCTTGAGTGACTCTAGGCATACATACCTTTATCAGGATTGGTGCAGAATTCTCTCGCTTCGCGTTTAAAGGTACAGACTAGGAAAAATTCAGTGCGCACACTCATTGAGGAGGGGTCGCACCTTGGGGGGGTGGTAGCTTTTGAGAGGGGTGTGCGTTTTAGTATTATAATGATATTATAATTAGCAAAGTTCACTCTAAGGACAGCACTTCATCAAAGTTGACAGGTCTTTGGCCCACAACATTGTAAGCGCAGCTTATCAATGTACATCCTGTGCATCCCTAAACTCCCCGGTTCACAGAGCGTGGCCGCGAGGTCTCCACTCCGCTCCAGCCTCCATGTAATCTCTCCCAGAGTCAGCACACCAGGCGCCCCTGATGTTGCCAACATCCAAGGCCGTTCAGGGAGTCTCCATGGCACAGACCCGTTGTGCATGAGTGCTACGTTCCACCTGGTTTCAAGGCTGTTCTTAGAGGGTAAATTTCCAAAGTACCCCTCAGCGATTACTCCACATCTCTGGATGAGGGATCCGGAGATTATTTTGCCTTTGAGTGGGAGGACCCCGAAACAGGACGAAAACAACCATTAAGATGGACTGTGTTACCACAAGGGTTTACAGAGTCACCAAATCTATTTGGACAAACTTTAGAGAAAATTCTACAAGATTTCACAATACCTAAGGAGGTAAAATTATTGCAATATGTGGTCGATTTATTAGTAGCAGGAGAAACTGAAGAGGGGATCCGAAAAGCCACCATTAAATTGTTAAATTTTCTAGGGGAAAAGGGATTAAAGGTGTCCTGATCAAAGCTACCGTTTGTAGAACAAGAAGTAAAATACTTAGGACATTGGCTGAGTAAGGGAAGGAAGAAGTTAGATCCTGATAGGGTATCTGGGATTCCATCCTTAAGACCCCCACAAGCTAAAACGGAAATTAGGCAAATACTGGGATTATTAGGATATTGTAGACCATGGCTTGAAAATTATAGTGAAAAAGTAAAATTCCTATATGAAAAATTAACTAATAACCAACTTAAATGGCTTATTGAAGACAATCAGAGATGTGAGGAAGTAAAAAAGACATTAATAAAAGCACCTGTATTGAGCCTCCCAGATCTAGAAAAACCTTTCTATCTCTTTGTGAATACATCAAGCCAGACAGCATACGGAGTTCTTACTCAAGACTGGGCAGGAATCAAAAAACCCGTGGGGTATTGTTCTAAGTTACTTGATCCAGTAAGCAGAGGATGGCCTGCTTGTCTCCAAGCTTTGGTTGCTACAGCATTATTAATAGAAGAAGTTAGGAAGATTACCTTCAGTGCTCCTTTAAAAGTGTATACCCCACACAATGTCACAAATGTTTCACAACAAAAAGCGGAAAAATGGTTAATGGACAGCCGGATTCTAAAGTATGAAGCCATACTAATAGACTCCCCCGACTTAGAACTAAGCGTGACTTCTGCTCAGAGTCCAGCACAATTTTTGTTTGGAGAACCATCAGAGGAATTACAACATAACTGTTTAGAGGTAATTGAGACCCAGACTAAGGTGAGACCAGATTTAAGAGATGCTGAGTTGGAAAATGGAGAAGTGCTGTTCAGAGATGGCTCCTCCTGAGTGGTAGAAGGGAAGAGAAAATCGGGTTATGCAATAATTAATAAGGACTTAGAACTTGTGGAATCAGGACCTCTGAGTCCATCATGGTCAGCTCAGGCTTGTGAGCTGTATGCCCTATGTAGGGCCCTGGAATTGCTAAAAGGAAGAAGCGGGACTATATTTACAGATTCTAAATACGCATATGGGGTGGTCCACACTTTTGGAAAAATTTGGGAAGGAAGAGGTTTGATTAATACTCAAGGGAGGAATTTAATACATCAAGAACTAATAGTAAAAATTTTAAAGGCTTTAAGAGAACCAAAGGAGATAGCAGTGGTACATGTGAGGGGACACCAAAAGGGATTAGATTACCGAACGAGAGGAAATAACTTAGCAGATAAAGAGGCCCAGGAAGCAGCCTTGAGGACTAAAGTTGCCAAAATTAATGCCATACAAACAAAGGAGGACACCAGCAAAGAAGAACGAGAGGAAAGAGAGAAGAAGTTTGCCCCGCAAGAACAAACAAAATTGGAGAAAATAGGAGCTAAATTAGAACAAGGAAAATGGACACTGCCCGATGGGCGAGAAATGTTGCAAAAGCCTACACCAGGCTAATATTAGAACGTTTGCGTGTGCAAACACATTGGGGTACAAAAGCGTTAAGTGATCATTTTCTTAAACAATTTGGTGGTATTGGAATTTTTGAAATAGCAAAGCAAATTACACAAGGTTGCTTAACTTGACAAAAGGTAAATAAGACAGTGTTTGGACAAGCAGCCACGGGAGGGAGAAAAACAGCTTACAGACCTTTTGAGAAAGTACAAGTCGATTTCACTGCATTGCCTAAGGTAGGGAGGATAAAATATTTATTGGTAATAGTAGATCATTTAACACAGTGGGTAGAAGCGTACCCTGTAGCACGAGCTACGGCACAGATGGTGGTAAAAATTTTATTGGAACATTTGATAACCTAGATATGGGATAATCCAGTACATTGATTCTGACCAGGGCACACATTTTACTTCTAAAATAATAAAACTATTATGTCAATCATTAGGTATTCAGTGGGAATACCACACTCCGTGGCACCCACAAAGCTCAGGGAAGGTAGAAAGAATGAATCAAACAATAAAACAACAATTGGCTAAATTAATGATTGAGACGCAAATGCCCTGGACGAAATGTTTACCATTGGCACTTCTAAACGTAAGAACTAAACCATACAGTGAGACTGGATTATCGCCATATGAAATGTTATATGGCGTGCCTTATTTTCAAGGAATGCCTCTGGGGAACAATGTAATTGAGCATCATAGTATCCAACAATATATAATTACCCTTGGAAAAAGATTAAAAGAATTAAGAGAGATTGGGATGGTGGCCCAAACACCACCTTTAGGATTTGCAATTCATCAGTTAGAACCAGGAGATAAAATTCTGACAAAAACATGGAAAGAAGGAAACCTATCTCCCCTCTGGGAAGGACCTTTCCTTGTTTTATTAACTACAGAAACAGCTGTGCCACGAGCATGATAGTTTTGGTAAACCAAGAGGTTAACTTTCCCACAGCTCAGAAAACCCCCAAAAGGTGTCATCTGGAGTTACTTCACGTAGGATTTTTGCTTGTTCTCTGATCTCCCGTAAGTCAGCAGATATTCACCCACTTTGGTCTACATACATGCAACAGCTGACATTGATTACTGTGCACACCCCTGCCTGTGAGGCTAATATTAAATCTAGAGCCATACGATTTTGTGATACTATTTTCGATAAACTAGTAGTTTCTTCTTGGAGTTTCCTGATGGCATCTATAGTTTTATTCTCAATTATCTCTATTACAGCCGAGATGTTTATTATAGCTTTTTCTAACTCGCTAACCCCCAGAAATGGGATTAGCCACCGCACAAAGCTATGATAGCGTGTCAGCTTTTCTATTAAGGGCTTACTCACCCTTCAGTTTCTTCTCACGGGATTCTGTGTTGTTTTATCAATAATAGTGATGTTGGGAACCAGGGTGTCCAAAGTACATGCTCCCCACCACCTCAGAGGTAAAGTTTTCCGAGCTGCTGTACCACACAACCAGTACCACCCTGTCCCTAGCGGAACCGGGAGGCCAGTATAATTAAGTAACTGAAATGCTGGATCAATAGAGACAAAATGTGGTCCTCTGTCAGAGGATATAGTTGCTGGAACTCCAAAACGTGGTATTATCTCTTGTATCAATGCTTTAGCTGTCTCCCGAGCTTTAGCTGTTCTGGTTGGGAATGCCTCTGGCCAACCTGAAAAGGTATCAGTTAATACCAATAAATATCGATACCCCCCTTTTCTTGGAAGTTCTATAAAATCAATCTGTCATTGTTGCCCAGGCCCATTGTCTTTCCCAATCTGGCCCATTTCTGCCTTGGCGGTATTCTTGGGATTAGTTTGGAGGCAAAGATCACGTTGTTGAGTTACCTGTCTCACCATAGTATACAAATTTCTGGCCACACTTTCTCTAATTAAATGTTTATATAGAGTCTCCATCTCCCAATGCCTTTTCCTATGTTCTTCCCTTACCAAATGCCATATTAGGCAGGAGGGAATAACCACTTTTCCTTGTGGGGTATAAGCCCACCCTTCTTTGTTATATGACCCTTCCAGATCTGTGATAAGGTTTTGATCTTCCTCGGTATATTTTGGCTTACCTTCTAGGGAGATTCGCCGTCAGGGACTAAAGCTCCTTCTGGTTTTATCTCTGTTTTAGCTACCTGTTTTGCCTCTCTGTCCACCAGCTCATTTCCTCTCTCCAATTCCGAGCTCACTTTCCGGTGAGCCTTAACATGCATAATCGCCACCTTCTCAGCAAGTTGGACTGCTTTCAACAGTCTCAAAATCTCTTTTGCATGCTTAATAGTTTTCCCTTGAGAGCTCAGTAACCCTCTTTCCTCCTAGATTGTTCCATGCACGTGCACAACTCCGAAGGCATATCTGGAGTCTGTATAAATATTCACAACTTTGCCTTGAGCCACTTCCAAGGCTCGGGTCAGAGCAATTATTTCTGCGCTCTGTGCAGAGGTATTTATGGGCAAAGGTCTATTATTTCTTGACTAGTGGTAATGGCATATCCCACGTGTCTTTTACCACTCAGGACATAGCTGCTTCCACCTGTGAACCAGTTTTCTCCGCTTTCCATAGGGTTGTCTTTTAGATCTGGTCGGTTTGCGTACGTTGTTTCAATAGTCTCCAAACAGTCATGATGCGCTGGTTCTCCTGTGTTTCCACTAAGGAAAGAAGCTGGGTTGACAATGTTAGTAACTACGACCTCCACATCATCCTGTTCTATCAGTATAGCCTGATATCTCAGGGATCTTTGTGGAGAAAGCCAGTGCCCACCCTTTGCATCCAGCACTGCGGACACTGTGTGAGACACTAAAACAGTCATCTTCTGGCCCAGAGTAAATTTTCGGGCTTCTTGTACATTCAATATTACAGCTGTAATTGCTCTCAAGCATCCAGGCCAACCCTTCGCAGTTGCGTCTAACTGTTTGGAAAAGTAGGTAACTGCTCGTCGATAGGGGCCCAGATCTTGTGCTAATATTCCCAGAGCAATTCCCTGTTTCTCGTGGGAAAAGAGAAAAAAACGGTTTACTCACATCGGGGAGCTCTAAGGCCGGAGCCGACACCAAAGCTTTCTTTAGTAGCTCAAAGGCTCGTGTGGTCTCTTTGCCCGTCCAGATCATACAATCGTATCGTAACAGTTTCCTTTCTCCAGACGGTATTTCCCAAGATTCCAAGTCTTTTGCGAGCTCATTGCCAAAGATGGTAGACTGTTCGTAAATCCTTGTGGCAACACCGTCCAAGTGAGCTGAGTCTTGCGACCACTTTTGGGGTATTCCCATTCAAATGCAAATCATTTTTGGCTGGCTTCATGGAGAGGGAGGCAAAAGAAGGCATCCTTCAGATCTAAAACAGTAAACCAAGTTAGTTCAGGTGTTAATACGGTCAACAGGGTATATGGATTTGCTACTACGGGGTAAAGGTCCTCAGTTATTTTATTTACGGCCCGTAGATCCTGGACCACACTATACAACCCGTCAGGTTTACGAACAGGTAATACAGGGGTGTTGAAATCAGACTCACAGTTTTTCAGTAATCCTATTTATAAAAATCTTTCAATCACTGGCCGAATTCCTTCCTTACCTTCCCTTCTGCGGGCAGACTGGTTAAGAATAGACTCAGTATCTGGATATATTGCTGATCTTTTACTTCCAGAGTAATTTCTCCTTTTTCAAATGTAATTTTTGCACCCAATTGTTCTAACAAATCTCTTCCCAAAAGTGGCTTTGGGGAGTTGGGCCTATGTAGGGATTTGTGGATACCCCATTGTTTTCCCAATTTATACTTCAAAGGTTTACAAAAATATGCCTTTTCACTTTGGCCAGTCGCTCCTTTTACCATGATATAGTCGTTTCCCAGGGGCATCAAGGCTTGATGTAAAACCAAGTATGTTGCCCCTGTGTCAACCAAAAATTCTACTTCTTGTTCTTCCTTCCCCAGCCTCATTATAACCAGTGGATCTGATAGGGTACATTCCCCAGGTCCCTGTCAATCCTTTTTCACATGGGCTACTATTCTTCCTGTCTGGTGGCTTCGCCTCTTTGCCTTGTTTCTTGGACATCCTCCTTTCCAATGACCAAATTTCTTACACAACGCACATTGATCCTTACCTAATCAAGATGGTTCTCGTCTAGGCCTCCCTTCCTCCTCTTCCCTGACAACTGCTATCCTTCCTCTCTATTACTAAATACTCTCCACGCTTCACCCAGCAACACTTCCAGATTTCTACCTTCTGTAGGGCGCAGCTTCTGGAGTTTGTGCCTAATGTCCCCCGTAGACTGACCCAAGAACAGGGAGACTATTTGTTGTATTCCTACCTCTGACCCAGGATCCAGCGGTGTGCTACGGCGCATTACATCCCTCAATCGATCCAGGAACTTGGATGGGGACTCAGAAGGACCTTGTTTAACTGCATATAGAGCTGACCAGTTTGTGGTTTTGGGAATAGCCCTTTCCATTCCCTTCAAAATCCAGTCTTGATATTCCTGTAGCCTCTCCATATGGGCAGATTTATTAGCGTCCCATTTTGGGTCTCGGAGGGGAAATATTCTTTGACACCCCCCCCCCGTGATCTTGTAATGGTCTTCAGCTAAATTCTCTGCTGTTTTCAAAATTAATTGCTTTTCTGTTTCTGTCATATACTCTAAGAGCAACTGTATACCTTTCCAGTCTGCATTATGTTGTTTTACCATGAACTGAAAATGCTTAGTAACACTCACCGGGTCGCTTCTATAGTCTCTTGCAACTTTTCTCCATTCTCCTAGATCAGTGGTGGAAAAGGGCACCTTAATCATCATTGTTCCTCCATCAGGTCCCACTGCCTCTCGGAGTGGGGCTTGTAAAGCTGTAGGGACAGTCCTAGAGGCAGTTTTCTTCCTTGTGCGGGAAGATATGGGACCGTCCATACAGTGCCTACTGTAATCATGAGACTGGCATAAAAATTGAGATTTTTATAATGCAGCTCATATTTGTTCTTTGCTTTCTTTGTGAGTTCAGGGTTTGTTTTAGGGCACATTGTAATTTTTAGATTTGTTTTAGAATCGAGAAGCTTGGGAGAAAATTTTTGTGATTGGGTTTTTTGGTTTGGTTTTTTTTGTCCATCCATAGTCATTTGTCATAAAGAGCTGAGCATTCAAGGAAATACCAAAACTATTATGATTTGCAAATTGAAAACCTGTAGTACGTTCTGAACAGATTTGGTCGCCTTCTATTATGCTTAAATTGTGGCCTGTCATGATGGACACCAAACTTCACGCCAAACTTGACATCTGCAGTATTCAGATGTGCATTTGTCAAGCAATGAGCTAGCAAGTGTCTGGAATTGTTAGGTAGCAATGCCTGATTAAAACATGGTCTATATTCATATGAAGCAATCCCAGAAAATGAAGAGGAATTTGCAGCACTTAAAAAAAGACATCATATTTATGCAGTACAATTCAGGTAAACGTAAAAGAGTTCAAAACCTTCCCTCCTTGGCTACCAGTTTTGAGAGAAGTATGGCGTTGTGCGTAGAACAAAGGGATGTCTGTAAAACTTTCCCTGTTGCATGCTCAGTCTGTAAGAACGTTTCATGTTTTGCAGAAACGCTAACAGCTTCCAAGGTTATACAAGCATGGTAGCTTCCCCCACCATCTTTTCAGAAATACGGAAAGCAGGAAAATCCCAGAGTCTGGAAAAGTTGCTGGCAGAATCGTTTGCCCGAGGTAGGTTTAAAATTGAGAGATTCTTGGCCCTCTTCATAATTCATGTACCTAATTTTCCACAAGTTTTCTAGGCTTGCTTCTGTGGGTCCTATGATAATGCAAAGAGAACAAGTGAAGCTCTAGAAGTAAAATACTTCTCATAAGTTTAATCCCTTTTTTAGTTTAAAAGACCTCATGCACTGTGAACTTGTTTTATAGTCTTCTCCCCAAATGTAGGTGTGGAGAGTCACAGAAAGACATAAATATTGAAGTCTCCAGTAGCTGCATGTTCCCTGTTTTTATTCTAAAGAAATGTTTGGAAGGTATTTTTGAGGAGTTAATGTTGTTTATGTGTTGGGTTTGTTTGGGTTTTTGCTGTGCTGGCTTAATTCTCATTGATTATAGTCTAATCCCTTTGTGTTTCTTTTTACAAAGAAATCCAAGCAATAGTTACCAATATTAACCAAGACAATAGAGTCCTTAATGCCGGGGATCTTTTTTTGTACGTCTTGCCTTTTTTAAGCTGCTTTCCAATTTCTCAGTGGGCAGGAAACTAGATGGCACGTGTTTTTTCCCTTTTGTGTCCTTGCAGAACTCTTGCGTTGAATTTTAACTTCTGTGCTGCCTGTGAATAACGTAGAGAAGTGATACATTGCTTTGTACAGCAATGCACCTTGATTTTGAATGCATGATGAATACATGCCCCCAGGTGCGGGCGGTGAGGACGGACGCTCCCTGCACAGGGGTGGCTGCCGGGGGAGGGGCTGGTGCTGCTGCTGCCCTACTCCCGGTGGCCGTGGAGGGGCCGGGGGGAGCCAAGGGTGGAGCGGTCGCCCGGCCTGACCGGGCTGCGGCTGCAGCGAGAAAGAAGGTGAGTGGGGCCGCCCGATCGACCTGAGGCAGGGCGGCGGGGTCCGCGTCGGAGGCACGGAGCAGAGGGGTGTGCGAGCCGGCGGAGGGGTCCACCCGGAACTACGCTGCAGAGGGCGGGTGAGCGCTCGCGTCTCGGCGGGGATGGGGGATGGGGGGGGTGGAAGACGGTGTCCGCGCAGGGTGAGCCAGCAGGACAGGCTGCGTCTCGCGGCATGGCGGGAGCCGAAGTCCTGAGGCACGGGGTTTGCTCTCGGCCATGTTCGTTCCCCGCCATGCCGGGAAGCGTGGTCTTCCGGGCGGTCACGTTGTGCTTGCTAGTGCATGCCGGGAGATGTAGTTTTTGCGACGCGGGTTCCCGGGCATGCGTGGTGGCGTGCCTCCTCGCCGCTCTCCGTGCTGCCGCCCTGTGACCAAAATTAGGTACTGCAGCTCGGCAGCCGCGCATGCGCGGTACAGCACCTCGTCGCTCAGAAGCTGCGCATGCGCGGCGGCGCCTAAGTGACCCACGCTGCCGGCCGCCGGTAAGCGCGATGCCGTTCTGCGGTCCCTGCGCGCTCTTTGCTACTTCCCGGTAAGGTCGCGCCGTTGCCGCCCCATGTGCGCAACGTGGGCGGGTGCTCGCCCTGCAAAATGAGGCACGGCCGCCGGGTGCTCGCTGCTACTGCAGCCCGGCGTTCGCGCACCGCTGGAGATCTTTTCCGGAGAGACCCCCGTTCTCAGTCGGATCACCGCGGGGACAGACAAAGACCCTCTGGCAAGAAGACATCCTTAAATCCTGAATTGGTAACGATCGATCAATTTGGGACCGTCTTTAAGACGTGCAGACGTGCACAGGGGTCGGCGTATACCGGCTCGCTAGCACCTTACAGGTGTACCTCTGGGGGACTTGTGTCCCATATGGTAGGGGATTAACTTCCCCGTTTGGAGGGGCTGCGTCCCCATTTGGAGGTCCGGTTAACTGTTACCTGAGTTTTGGCTAATGCATTTCGGGTATTGGTTATTGGTTTGTCATTTATTGGATTTTGGTTATTAATGGTAAAATTTGCATCAGATATGGGAGAGTCACAGAGTGGCGGAATTCTAAAGAAAAGCCCACTGGGATGTGTTTTGCAGCACTGGAGAGATCCGGGGGGAGTGCCGGGAGGCAGTGTCGATAGGAAAACTTTAATTAAGCATTGTAATCAGTGGTGGCCTCTCTAGAAGCCAGACGGTGGAGAAAAACGGCCCTTTAACAGGACATGAAAATAGAATACATTATTACATTAAGGTACATATAATTGTAATATAATACTACACACGTTATAATAGGTATTATACATTTAGTGTAATAATACAATTTAATGCTCTTCCTTCAGGGAGAAGGAAAATGGGATGAAGTGCTTTATGCAGATACGTATGTTTTTCACTCTACGAAACCACCCTGAATGGCAGAAAGAACGTGGAATCAATTCAGCACCCCAGGACCCTATGGTCCTGGCGATAGAAAAAGACAAACAATAAGCAAAATAGGAAGCAAAAAAGATGTTGCTCGCCTTGTGGCATTGGACAAAGATGTTTAAAGGTTGACAGAATGGGAGATTAAAGGATTGTTTGACCCCGATTGTGAGGATGTGCGTGCAATTTCGGATGCGGTGTTCAGTGAGGCAGAAAAGCAGAGTGTTGTGAGGGTGGCCAGACCCTCAAGTCCAGGCTCTGGTTTTGGCTGGAACTCTGCCGGGAACAGTGGATAACCATGTTCCCATTACCAGTCCCGGTCGGGGCCCTAACCAGCCAGGAGCCCGGGACTTAGTACCGCGGTACAGGGAACGAATGGCTTCTGGAATAAGAAGTGCTGTCCCAAAATCAGTAAATTGGTCTAAATTGTATGAAATTAAACAAGATAGATAGAAAAGAATCCCCTACTGATTTTTTGAACCGATTAAAAGAAGGGATGCAGAAATATACTCCTTTAAACCGTACCTCTCGGGAGGGAAAGGGTCAGTTGTTATTCCTGGTTCTGGGACAGCTGACGGATGATGTCAAGAAAAAGTTACAGCAAGTGCAAGGAACAGATGTGAGAGATTTAGAGAAATTGCTGGAGACTGCTTGGCAAGTGTGTCGGAATAGGGACAGGCGGGGGGGGGAATGGGCAAAACAATTGCCAGCGCTACAGCGGCTGCTTTGCGCACCGCAGGGGCCAGGTAACCTCTGGGAACCCACCGGGAAACACCACTAATGGGAGGCGAGGAGCCATGAGAAGTAGCCCAAGTGCCCCGTCTCGGGGAAGTCAACCCCTCCCGAAAGATCAGTGTGCCTACTGTCAGCCAAGGATGGAGCTCGAATGGCGGGGTATGGCGGGGTATGCCGTGACCACCGCAGAGCGAGTGCTGGAAGCAAAGTCACTCCCTGAGGGTACATCCGCACAACGAGCCGAATGAATTGCTTTAGTGAGAGCTTGTTGAAGGACTGCGAGCGAACACCCGGACAATTTCAAAATACGCCTTGGGTGTAGTTCATGCCCGTGGGGCTATCCGGAAGGAACGGGGACTTCTGACTGCCCAAGGAAAACATTAAGCTTGCTGACGTGATCCTAAGACTTTTGGATGCGGTACAGTCGCCTTCGGCGGTTGCGCTTATGCACCGCAAGGGGCACCAAGAGGGTGACGCTGCTCAGGAAGTGGGGAATAAATCGGCAGATTATGAGGCAAAGAGAGCTGCGGAACAAGGTGAGGTGTTAAGTTTGATTCCTGAAAAAGCTTTGCCGCTACCGGACTCGGTCGACTGTGATGAGAAGGATCTTAGATTAATTAAAGATTTGGAAGCAGAAGTTGAATCATCAGGTTGGGCAAAATTAAAAGGTAACAGAGTAATAGTTCCCTTTAGAATAGTACGGAAACCGGTAAAAGCAGAACACGACCAGACTCATTGGGCAACTGAAGCCTCGTATGATTCCCTTATGAAGCAAATAGTAGCCAGGAATTTGTTTCAAACTGTAAAAGCCATGGTTAATAACTGTGAAGTATGCAAAGGTGGGAAATCGTGTAAAATTTGGAAGTCTCGGTAAAGGGAAAGTTCCAGGTCAAAATTGACAAACAGACTTTTCCAAACTCCCACGGAAAGGGGAGGGTTTGGGATTTGTTCGTATTAACAGATACCTTTTCGGGCTGGCCAGCAGCTTTCCCTTGTAGGGCTAATAAGGCTAGGGAAGTGACAGGAGTACTCTTAAACGAAAATTATTCCCAGATTTGGAGTACCAGCAGTAATATCTTCTGATAGGGGTGCTCATTTTTGTGCGCAAACAGTGCAACGAGTTAGTAAAATTTTAGGAACAAACCAGCAACCGACCTCAGGCAAGTGGGCCAGTGGAGCAAATGAATCACTTAATTAAACAACAGCTAGCTAAACTTAGTCAAGAAGCAAATCCACATTGGTACCAAGCGCTCCCACTGTAGCCCTACTACGAATCAGGGTAAAACCGGGAACTAAAGAGAATTTAAGTCCATTTGGAATTTTGTTGGGGCGGCCGTAACCGATCCCAATACCGAGGGGAAGATCTCACCCAGTTAGGCGAAAATAATCTATAGAAATACATAATAATATTAGGAAATTCTAAACGAGAGCGATTGCAAGTGCCTAGAGAGTCTAGCCAGACGTTCTCTCTAACAGGAGTTCCGGTTCCGGTTAACACCTCTCTATTTAATAACCCCTGCTATGGAGTAGGTCATGATAAGAACAGCTTTAGATTTACATCACCTCTTGGGGTTGTGAAGAAGTTCGGAGCAAATTAGCCTCTCGGTTACCAAATTTTAAATGGATCAAAGAGCTGCTTGTACTCGTATTAGTTGATAGCTTATTTGTTTTATGTACGTGTTGTATAATTCGAGGTTCGCTATGGCGTTGTCAGAAGAATGGGGATGACTGTGTTACCTGGAAAAAGAGTAAGGTCAAACCTGAAGTCGCAACAGGGAGGTATTTTAATCGACGGACGAAGGAGAATGGTACGTTATAAGGGACTGCGAAAGAATTCGCAAGGGTAATAGAAAAGGGGGGAAGTGAAACAGAAGATGTCTGCTTAATGACACTGTGATGTTACTGAGTTTAAATTTCTTTCACTTCTCTGCATCACCTTGCTTTTTCATTTTTCTTTCTCCAACTCTTTTAAAAGTTTGCCATTTCTTTTATGTTTTATTCCCTTCTTTCCCTAACACCTATCGCTTTTTAAATGTTCTTGCCAGGCTTACTTTTGTTCCCTTTGTCTGTATTTTTAATTAGCTCTTGTCTTTCCTTAGCGCCCTCACTATTAAAACTTTCTTTCTACATCTCTGTTTACTGTCCCTATTCCACAATTTTTCCCTATTTCTTTAATCCCTGTTGCTTTTAACATTTTCTATTTTTATCCCATCTTCTGTCTCTCTCTTCTGGTTTTTCTTTATTGTCATCGCATTTAAAATTGTCTCTCTATAGCTGTTTTACTCCACTGTCCCTATTTCTGTTTTTTCCTTTATTTCCCTAATGCCTATCACTTCTAACATGTACTTTCTGTGCCCTTCCATGTCTGTATCTTCAGTGATTTCTTGTCTTTCCTTAGCGCCACCCCTTCTTCAGTTTCCCTTCTACATCTCCATTTTAGTTCACCATCGCTGTCTTTAATTAAAGTCCTTGATCCCCATTGCTTTTCAAATTTTCTACTTTTATCTCGTCCGCTGTCGTTACTTATTAGTTATTTTCTCTTATTTTTTCCTAAGGGCACCGCTTTTTGTATTTCCTTTCTGCGTCTACTTTTATGTGGTTCCCTGTCCCCATTTTTCAATTTTTTTAGTCATCGTTCTTTTTGGTTTGAAATTTTGTTTCTCCGTGTACTTTTATCTCATTTTCTATCCCTACGGTTTTTTTTCCCGTTTCCTGTAACTTGCCGCTTCTAACATGTTCGTTCTAAATCTACTTTTATTAGGATGTAGCTCCCTTTTTTTCAGTTGGTTCCTGTCTCTCCTGTACCCCCTCACGTTTAGATTTTCTTTCCTCGTCTGTTTTTATCCACTTCAGCAGCTTCATTTTTTTAGCTCATTCTAGTGTGTCCCATACCTTGTTTCTTGTGAAATTTTCTTGCTATGTCTTTGCCTATTCAGGTTTTTTCCCTATTTTAACTTTTTTTCCCCATCTTAACGTCTTCATTTTCGAATAACAGAATAATTTAGGATGGAAAAGACACTTAAGATCATCGGGCCCAGCCGTAAACCTAACATGGCCAAGTCCACCACTAAACCGTGGCCTTAAGTGCCACATCCACGCGCCTTTTAAATACCTCCAGGAACGGTGAGGAACTTATGTTTTTATGCTTACTTTAACCTGGTTTTCTGTCCCGATTATTTACTCTTTTCCTGTCTGTCCTCTACCTCATCGTTTTTTAAATTTTCTGTGTCTGCTTTTATGGAGACGGCTAACCCTACGTTTTTATTACTTCCTGGCTATCCTGTGTGAAATCACTTCTGAATTTTTTTTCCCTATCTGTTTTCATCCAGTTCACTGTCTTTATTTCATTCCCGCCTCTGCTATACCCTGTCACTATTTAAATTTGCTTTCTGCCTTTGTTGATTTCTTCTGCTGCCCCATTGCCAAGTTTCTCCTTCTTTAACACCTTCACTTTTGATAATTTTTTGTCTACTTTTATCTGGTCTTCTCTCCCTATTTGTTAGTTTTTTCCTCCCCTGCCTCATACCCTTTTTTTCTTTTTAAATTCTCTTTCTATATTTGCTTTTATCAAGATGTCTATTCTTTTCCAATTCTTTCTGTTTGTCACACACCCCGTCGCTTTTTAGATTTCCCTGGCGCGTCTCCCTTACCCCCTCCTCCCCCGCCCCCCTCCCCCATTCCGGGGTTTTACGGGGTCTCCTTGGCGCGCTGTTATCTCTGGAGCGTGATTTGTACCCCTCTCGGTTTGTCAGAACATCTCCTCGGGCCATCCCTCTTCCTCAGAGCGGTCTTTCTGTCCTCTCCTCCATCTTGCTCGCCTCCCGTCGGCCAGCGTCTCCCCGACGCCGCCTGTGCTCCGTTCAGATCCCCTCCCGAGTACCTCTGTGCCCTCCAGCCTTCTGCCGTCTCTCCGGCCGCCTCGGCAGCCCTCTGATTACCGCCACGACGCTTCCTGCGAGCGACCCCGCGTTCCGTAACCGGACTGTGAAACAGGACCTGAATTAACCGTAACTGCAGAGCGTAATGGCACATTTTCTCGTATTTTACCCTCACCGCCTTTCAGGCCGTGGCTGGAAACCTGCTACGCGTGGCGCGCAGGATGCGGCAGCAGCTTTGGCGGCGGATGGCGAGAGGCGAAGGCCAAAGCAGAGGCTGCGCGGCTCCCGTGCGCTGGGTTTATTGTTTTACTTAGGAGCGTGGCCGTTCGTCTTAAACTGTTCATGGTGTTCTCGCCCAGTGCAGCATTTTGCAATCAGCTGGTTTAAGGAAAACACGATGTCATCTCTGTCAAAGTTCTACATATTTTGGACGTGAAATATGAAACTGAGAACTTTAACCCTGGGTTTCCTGGGATTAGCTCTTGGAACTGCTTTAGAATCCCTTGTTTGTTGGCTCCCCGAAACTTACTGCTCATCTGCCGACTCTGCCCTGTACCATTTCACCTATTAATTTTTTCCCACGTTTCCCTCTCTGCAGCTCCCTCTCCCCGTTTTTTAATGCTTACTTGTGTTTCTTGTACCCTGCTGCATTTTAATTTCTCGCGCTACAGTTCCCTCCCTCCGGCACCCTGTCTCTGTGTTTTATTTCCTCCCTCTGTCCTGCACCCCGTCGCTGAAAAAACTTTCTTCCTATGTTTCCTTCTGTGCATCTCCCCGTCCCTATTTTTTCATTATTTCCTGTGGTTCTTGTACCCTGTTACTTTTAACATTTTCTCATTGCGGTTCCTTCTAGCCATCTCCCTGTTTGTTTAATATTCCCGTGTTTCTCGTACCTGACCGCCACTTCTTTTTCCTTTCTGCCTTGTCCTCTGTCCGTCTCCCCGTCCCTGCGTTTTAATTCCTGTCCGTGTCTCTCGTACCCGGTTGCTTTTTAAAAGTTCTTCTACGTCTCCCTCTACCCGGCTCCCTTTCTCCGTTTTTTTGTTTGGGGTTTTTTTTTTGGTTCCCCGCCCCTCCCCTTGTATTTCTTGCACCCCACTGCTACCTAATTTCTCCTTCAACGATTCCCTTTATCCAGCTTCCCTTTCCCGTACTTTTAACTCCTCCCTTTTTTCCGTATACTCTGTCCCTTTTTAAATTTTGTTTCAGTATTTCCTTCTATCCTCATTCCTGTTCCTATTTTTTAATTCTTTCCTGCTTTTCTCGTAGCCTGTCGCTTCTTAAAACGTCCTTCGTCCCTCTACCCGATTCCTTGCCCCTGTTTTTTATCTCCTCCTCTGTCCCGCACCCAGTCACATTAATAACTTTCTATGTCTCCATTTATTTAGCTTCCTGTCCGCCTTTTTATTTTTTTTTCCTGTCTATCTCATACTCCATCCATTTTAACTTGTGTTTCGATGGCTACTTTTCTGTGGTTCGCTGCCTGCGTTTTGTAATTCTCCCTCGTCTGTCCCGTACCCTGACGCTGCTTCACGTTCCCATGTCTGCTTTTGTCGAGCTCCCCATCCGTGTCTTTTAACTCTTTCCCGTGTCGTGTACCCCGTTGCTTTTTACATTTTTTTATGTGTCTGTTTTTCCACAGTCTTATTTTCAATTTATTCTCGTCTTTGCTAAAAGCCGTCGCATTTTAAATTAATTTTCTTCCTACATCGAAGTTTATCCACCTCCCCGTCCCGTTTTTTGTTTTCCCATCTATGCTGTACCCCATCGCTTCTAAAATTTTCTTTCCGTGTCTACTTTAACCAATTCGCTGTCTATATTTTTTATTTGTTTCTCGTCCGTGCTGTACCCCGTCGCTTTTGAAATTTTCTTCCTATGTCTCTCTGTACTTTTCTGTCTATTGTCATTTTTAACTTTTTCTTGTTTTTCCTCAATGCTTCCGCTTTTATAATTTTCCTCCTATGTCACTCTCCATCACCCTACACTTATTTTACTTTTTTTTCCTTGCCTTTCCTTAATGCCTTGGCGTTCAAAATTTCCTTTTTACATCAACTTTTATCCAGTTTTCTGTCCCCTTCCCCCCCCTCCCCAGCTTCTCCTTTACCCGGCTGCTTTTTACATGCTCTCTCCGTGTCCGCTTTAACCAATTCACTGTCTGTCATTTTTATTTTTATTCCTGTCTATCCCGAGCCCTGTCGCTCTTTCAGTTTCTGTTCTAGGTCTACTTTTATCAAGCTCCCTATCCATATTTTTTAGTTTATTCCTGTCCGTCGTGTACCCTGTCGCTTTTAGAACTGTATTTTCGTTTGTGGCTCTGTTATTTACCATCTCCTTGGGGTTTTTTAATTGTTTCTTGTCTTTTCTTAATGCCATTGCTTATTCCATTTTTCTTTCTTGACAACATTTGTGAGGTTTGCTGTCCCTAGTTTTTACTGCTTTCCCGTACCCCGCTGCTTTTTAAATCTTCTTTCTATGTCTCTCTTCATCTGGTTTCCTGTCCCCAGTCTTAAATTTTTTCCCGCGTTTCTAGTACCGCGCTCAACTTTTTAAACTGTATTCCCGCGCGCGCTAGTTTGGGCTCGGATGTAGAGTTAGTTTTCTTCGCGGTAGCTGGTGCGGGGCTATGTGTTGGATTTGCGCCGACACCCGGCGTCGATGACGCGGGGACACGCGCCGGGTCTCGCCGAGCGGCGCTTGCGCGGCCTCAAGGGCTGTTCTGCTGCTCCCGCGGCCCCGCCGGCGAGTAGAGCGGGGGTGCGCGCGGGGTTGGGAGGGGACGCGGCCGGGACAGCGGACCCCCGGCTGCCCAAAGGGATGTTCCCGACCGTACCACGCAGCGCTCGGCCAGCAAACCGGGGCTGGAGGTCACAAGGGCGAGGGGGGCCTTAATGTCTTGACGTAACCCTGTCACGTACCACGTTGCTTTTAAAATTTTATTTCTACGTCTCCATTTATCCGGTTCCCTGTCCCGTGATTTCGTTTTTTTGTTTTTCTTCCCCGTGTTTCCTGCCGTCTGTCGCTTTTTCTTTTCTCTTCCGCATCCCCCTCCACATCGCTCCCTTTGACGGGTTTTTAATGCCCTGACTCTGCGGCCCGTCCCCTTTCTATTTTTATGGCTCTGTCCAGCTGATGGTCTCTAATTTTTAATTCTTTCCCGTGTTTGTCCCTTTTCCCTTTCACTTTCCATGACTTCCTCTATCTGCCTTCCTGTCCCTTCACACACACACCCCCATACCCACCCTCCTTTTTTTTCTTAATTCCTTCTGCTCTGGTCCCCTCGAGCAGTTTTCTCTCTGTCTCCCGATACCCAGCTGCCTGTCGCGGTACCCGCCGCTCCCAGGCCCGGCGCCGCTCGTTCTCGCGGTCCCTCCCAGCTCTCTCCCCCGCTCTCTCCCCCTCTTCTTTATCGCTCCCTCTCCCCCCTCCCCGCGCTGCAGTTCTCCCTCTTCCTCCGCCTCGACACCCACGTCCGGCTCCTGCCGCCCCCCGCCCCGGGCCTGGCTCCCCGTCCCTCGCCTCTTCTCTCCCCGCCTCTGCGCCTCCTCCCGCTTCCCTCTCCCCTCCTCCCCCTCCGCCCGGCCGCCGTTGGGCACCGAGCCCGGGCGGCAGCTCCCGGTGCGCCCGAGGGAACAAACCTGCGCCGCCCGCTTTGCGCGCCCGGGTGCGTTCCTCCGCCGCGGGGCCGGGCCCAGGCCCAGGGCAGGGGCTCCCGTGCCGCTGGAGGGCGGGGGGGGCAGCCGCTTGTTCCCGAGGGGCTGCAGCTGCGGGCCCGACGCTCGAAGCGGGCTGCAGGCGCGGCTGAGGCCGGTGCCCCGGGGGCGCCGCCCGGGCCCGCCCGCCGGCGGGAGCCGGCTGAGGAGCGGCGCGAAGGCCGTTCCGCAGGCAGCCGCCTGCAGCGAGGAAGGGCCGGGCCCCGCGGCGAGGTGGGAGTCCTCCCGCCCCCGCGGGAGCACGGCGCCGGCCGCGCGTCCCTACAGCCTCGCGGCGCCTCTCCCGGAGGACCGAGGCGGGGGCGGGGGGGGGCGCCGCGCAGGCAGAGACGCCTCACGGCGCACGCGCGCGCCTCGCTCCGCCGGGTCTCTGCCCGCCTCCGGGCCGGGCCCCGCCCCCGCGGGGCGGTGCTGTTGTCCCAGCCACGGTTCTTCCGCCGGTGCGCGGGCAGGGGGCGAACACGCGGAGCCGGGGTGTTGGCTTTTCTTCCGGCTGCGCGCAGAGCTCGCACCCCTCGGGCCACACTCGGGCCATGTGGCTACGCTCCGCGCAGCAGTTACCGGTGTCTTCAACAGCTGGCTCCGTCGCCCTCGTTCCCCTCGGTTCTCGCCAGCCTCGTCTCCGCTTAAAGTCACAACGTCCTCCTTTCTTCCCGGGCGTGCTGAGCGAGGAGGGGGCTTTCCCCACCTGGGGGCAGGTTGCTATTATGCCAATTAGATGTCAATTAGATGTTAATTAGGACAGTTCCCTCAAGGTTCCGGAGCGGTGCTGCTTTTGTCATTATCTTGTTCCTCCCCTCAAGGTTGCACCTCGCAGTGAACTGCTCACAGAGACTAAACGATGCCCCCAGCTTCATTCCTCGCGCACCTCGAGCAGTGCGGGCGGGAGCGTTGCTGCCGCGGTGTCGGGGGAGTCCAAAATAGGGTCATCAGGGAGCCAGAGACAGCGAGAGGGAGAACGGACAAAAGCGACAGGCGCTGCAGGGGGGAGAGGGAGGAATGAATGAGCAGGGACAGCCAGCCAGCCAGCGACGGAGAAAGGCAAGAGACCACACAGGCGACAGCGCGGAGAGGGAGGAATGAAAAGTGAGGGACAGGGAGCTGGGAGAGCAGAGGCGGAGAAAGAAACGGCATCACAACGTGCTACGCGGCCAAGAAGGAAGAAACGGGGACGGGGAGCCAGACAAAGAGAGCCAGGGCAAGAAAAAGTACGGACAGAGAGAGAGGAACGGAAAAATGGGGTTCCGGAGCCAGGCAGAGAGAGAGATGGTGAAAGAAAACGATAGCGACGGGCTACAGGGAGGAGAGGAAGGAGTGAAAAGGTAGGGGCGAGGAGCCAGACACAGAGAGAACCGTGCCTCCGTGCTCTGAACGAGAGGCCCGTCTGGAAATGGAAAGTGCAGATACTAAGTTTAATAAAATAATGAGGAACACGACATAGCGGAGACTTGACCAAGCGTAGCACAAAATGTAACATACACTACCCTGCGCCGTCAACTGCTGCAGCCCAGCATCTAATGGCAGGCTTAGTTTCTATTTTCCAAGGAGAGTACCACAAAAATGTAATTTTCAGATTATACAAATATTTTATCAGATGATGCAAAAACGGTAACTGAAGTTGCCTTACAGATCTACGTGAATACATAACAGCAGCAGGAAATTGCTAGACTACAAAACACTCAGCCTTCAAAGTCCACAGAAGGACATTAGGTCTTGTAAATAATCAAAGACCCTGATGCTGACACATCTCCGCAACATGTGAGCCGCAGCGTATTTTGTTCTTTCCAGGTTTAATGAATTTCCAGGTTTAATGAATTGAGAGTTGCTCATCGTTTCAGCATTGTTTCTGATGAGGAAAACATCCTTTCTGTGTAGATGTTAATTTATGTACATTTAATAAACAGCATGGTATCCTATACTACCAATGATCTTTTTTTCAGACTAATGAAAAGTTAAAGACAAAAGCATGCTTTGTGTCTGCAAAGAAAAGTGTCTGTAACTGTATTAAAAAGCTGCGGTTGTTTCACTCGTGGATGTTTGTAGCTATAGCAGAAACAGAGCTGCTGGCTGCCTTACTGCGAGATCCACAGGACACCAGTCTTCTCCTGAAGGCTTTCTACCAGCGTAATACTGTTTGAGTTGCCACTCCATTAAAACAGGACTTGTTCACTAATTGGTTCCTACATGAAAACCCGAGGACAGAAACTCGATCCTGGTTGGCAATGTCAAAAGCAGCATGAGGCGAGGCTGCCCAAAGCCTGGCTGCTGCGCTTGGAGGAAATGTGCCTTGAGTCCCGATGGGCAGACAGGGCACGCCTCTGCAAGTCTGCTTCGCAACACAGCACGACGCAACAGACCTGTGTACAAAGAGCATTAACATCATCACAGGTACAGCCAGTCACAAGGTGGGCAATGCCCGAGTGAAGGCTGCCAGCTGTCCTGCTGGCCGGCTCTGTCCTTCACGGCTGCAGACTCCCTTTCCCAGGCACTCACTGAGCCAGGGGCTGGCTTCGCACTCGCAAAGCACGTAGCCCATGCAGCAGCTCACTCCACTGCTCACCGTGGTTCCCCATGGCTGCTTATCTACCCAACAGATCTCTTAGTCCCTCCTGTTTGTGTATGGAGAAGGACTCGTAGGAGATGGGATAACAGTGATCACCAAACAGGGGAGTTGAAACTTTTGAGTGTAATGAGATACAGCTCAGAGGAGTTGCTACCTTGCTTTTCAGGAGAGCAAACTTGAAGCTACTCAGAGAGCTAGTCTGCGGTGTCCCCTACGAAGCTGCTTTGGAGGGCTTAGGGCTCAGAGAGCAGCTTAGTTTTTCAGAACCACCTTCTGCAAGCACGGGAGCAGGCAATCTCGTGGAGTCTGAAGTCAAACAAGAGGGGCAGAAGACCAGCTTGGCTGAACAGGGACCTCCTTTTTCAACTCAGGTGGAAAAAGGAATGTTATGATCCCTGGGACCAAGGTCCGGCTTGGCAGGAAGATCACAGAGCTGTAGTTCATACGTGTAAGGAGAGAACAGAAAAGGGCAAAGCTCAGCTAGAGTTGAAATTGGCCAGTGTTGTGTCGGGCTATAAAAAGGGCTTTTTACAGTACGTTCATAGCAATCGCTCATTGAGCACGGCCAGGGACTCTCTGAGGAGGAGGAGGATGCGGCTGGGCTTGCCGGTGCATCGGCCACAGAGCCGCCAGCACCAGGGGCAGAAGCAGAAAGCGCAGAGGTCTGTGAGGTGCACAGAGAGCGGGGGCTGCACAAACCCCTCCGAGCGTATCGTGGGATACGTTGTATCGCGGGATACGTTGTATCACGTTGGCGGTTTTGGTGGGTAACTATGTACGTAATGTAGGGACACATGCTTTCTTACGGGATGAAAAGATGTAATGTAAAAGGTGGTTTCTGTGAGAAAGTGAGATTCTTCCTATTAAACTGTGTTGGCTTCTGTGTTCAAGGTGTCAGAGTGACCGGAGGAAGTTTGTGTTGTGCCTTCCAACACCCCGGAGCACAGCCATTCAGGCTTCTGTGGGCAAAGCTGCGGAAGATATAGGCAGGCCTTCTGATGCACAGGAAGGCGGCAGAGGGTTACAAGGCATTGCTTTGCTGTCGCAAGTGCCTTCAGGAGCTTGTAACAGACAGCACAAACGTTCTGGGCGCAGGCTCAGACACCGGTGATGCTCCAGGTGCTGCCTGAGTTGACTCCTTCAAGGGAAAACAAGCCTTCCTTGCTGCCTGTCTGTCTTTCCTTCTCTCTCTCTCTCTCTCTCTCTCTCTTTTCCCCCCCCCCTTCTGAAATAAGGGTTGATCTACCAACAGAGGTAACACCCTCCTTAAGCAAGGCTGAGATTAGAGGTCACTCTGGTATTCAAGGGAAAGCAGGAGTAACAGGTGGAGCTGTGTATTTCCTGTAGGATATCTAACTTTAGGAACACCTCTTCACTTCAGATGTCTTGTGGTATTTAGAAATATCTTTTTTTTTTTTTTTTAAGGTACAAATGTTTATTAGCAATTAAAAACATTGCAGGGGGGCTGCAGGGGTGGCTTCTGTGGGAAGCTGCTAGAAGCTTCCCCTATGTCCAGTAGAGCCGATGCCAGCCGGCTCCAAGACAGCCCCACCGCTGGCCAAGGCCGAGCCAGTCAGCAACAGTAGTCGCACGTCTGGGATAACGTATTTCAGAAGGGGGGTAAGAACTGGCAGGCAGCAACTGCAGCGGGAGAGAGGAGCGAGAATACATGAGAGAAACATCTCTGCAGACACCCGGGTCAGTGCAGAAGGAGGGGCAGGAGGGGCTCCAGGGGCCGGAGCAGAGACCCCTCTGCAGCCCCTGCTGAAGACCATGGCGAGGCCGGCTGTGCCCCTGCAGCCCATGGAGCTCCGTGGGGGAGCAGATGTCCACCTGCAGGCTGGGGAGGGCCCCACGCTGGAGCAGGGGGCTGCACGAAGGAGGCTGTGACCCCACTGGAAGCCAGAACTGGAGCAGGCTCCTGGCAGGACCTGTGGCCCCGTGGAGAGAGGAGCCCACGCTGGCACAGGTTTGCTGGCAGGACTCGTGGCCGCGTGGGGGACCCACCGTGGAGCAGCCTGTTCCTGAAGGACGGCACCCCGTGGCAGGCACCCAGGCTGGAGCAGTTGGTGAAGAACTGCAGCCTCTGGGAAGGACTCACGTTGGAGAAGTCCGTGGAGGACTGTCTCGCGTGGGAGGGACCCCAGGCTGGAGCAGGGGAAGAGTGTGAGGAGTCCTCCCCCTGAGGAGGAAGGAGCAGCAGAGACAACATGTGATGAACGGACCGCAACCCCCATTCCCCGACCTCCTGTGGCACTCGGGGGGAGGAGGCAGAGAAAATGGGGAGCAAATTCAAGCCCGGGAAGAAAGGAGGGGTGGGCGGAAGGTGTTTTAAGATTTGGGTTTAGTTCTCATTACCTTACTCTGATTCGATTGGCAATAAATGAAACAAATTTCCCCAAGTCCAGTCTCTTTTGACTCTGACGGCAATTGCTGAATGATCGCTCCTTGTCCTTGTCTCGACCCACAAGCTTCTTGTTGTACTTTCTCTCCTCTCTCCAGCCGAGGAGGGGAGTGAAAGAGCAGCTTTGGTGGGCACCTGGGATCCAGCCAAAGACAACCCATCACAGAAGTACTTTGCATTACGTTTCTTGAAGCTTGCCCAATGGGGATGGTTAGAACAAGGGGAAAAAACGCATCCTTTAGCCCCAATATTTGCTCTCTAACTGCACAGCCTACAAAGAATGTGTGGAGAAAGTGCCCACTAATTCTCAGCTATGGGGATACAGAATCCAAACCTCCTTGGTAGAAGAGGGAACTAGAACTCGGGTGGGATTCAGCTCGCTTCATTACGGCCTCTGAGATGGCATTAGGTTGCCCGTGTGTAGGAAATCGACCTGAGGCCCTAGTCAATACAGCCAGTTAAGTCTAAAGGGGCCCTAACTAAAGACGTCTACTTTAGGACAGCATGAATAGCTTTTTACTCTGCTAACTCTAATGGTATCTTGGCAATTTTGTAACCGCAACATCTGCAATAGGCCTATCTAAAGTCAGAGGAGCTGAGTGCCACCCTGGGTGTCTCGTGTTTGAGTGGGTGGTCTCAGCATCTCTGGCTAGCTCTCGAAGACAAGCTTCTACTGCTCTATGGCAGGGAGAAATTTAAGTTCTTGGAAAGAGGATTCCCAAAAACTGGGGTGCTGTCAACTTTCACGTGTCAACAGGCTGAAGAAAAACATAATTTCTGAAGCAGTCGCTTCCTTAGATGCCAAAACCTATTTGATATCACGCTTCAGGTGACCCTGTTCTCTTGCGAAGCCAGAACTTATGTACACAAGCTTTACTGTCACGGGTGCCAAAGGATGGCATCTACCTGTGCCTGTGCAGTTAGATCTGGACTCATCTGCCTTTACCCAGAGCTGGGTAAGAGTAATGACCGTGCCAATATGCATTGTATTTCAGCATACGTCACTCATCAGAATATTTGCATGGACACAGAAGTCATGAAACTGCCTCTGTTTAGTCAGCTCAGAATGTGGGTAGAGAAAGCTGGGTCAATTTGTAGCCATCTCTGTAGACACACATAACCAGGCTCTGAGGAACTAAATCCTAATGTACTATGTCATCGTGAATTGTCAGCTTTCTATTTCTGCATATCCAGCCATAAATTCAAACTAGCTCCTCGTTAAAATAACCCATATTCAGTCAAAAACACTTTAAGAAAGGAATATTCTAGCTGAGCTGCTCAATATTTCTGCATTCCAACAGTTTTTCGCCTTGGGTCTCTTTCTCTCCAAGGCCGGAGTTAAATGGAAACAAGTAGACTCGCATACATAGATAAACTCTCACAGATTTATGACTTGGGATCATGTGAACAGCTCACCCGACAATACAACCTTCAGAGACAAGATTTCCATATATAGCATCAATTTTGACAGACGCACAGCAATCCATGTCCAAGTGTGAAAACAAATTGCAAAGACCCCCCAAAAAAGGCAGACTTAAAGGGAAAATCACTAGTCTCTATGAAATGCTAAGTAGTATGAAAATAGGTAAGTCACAGAACATAAAAGAAAAATAAGAAACACAATTTCTGATGAGATGACTCCTGGGCAGATATCTCCTACACTGCACACACCATCACTTCCTTTCCATCACTGAGTGACTGCCAGCGGAAAATAATCCCTCTATACTCTCATAATCAGTGAGAAGAATGGGGCCAACATCCTGTGGAAAATGGGAACAGGAAAACAGGTCACCACAAACATAATTTTCTGGTGTTATTCACATGTGCAAAATATTGACTATATAAATATATAAGCTTATATGAAATCGAAATCTTTGACATGACATGCATTTTGAAAAATACCTAATCCATTATGTTCTGAAAAGGAATTCTGCTATTCCATTTGTACAAAACCACATTTATGCAAGAAAAATTAAAGCAGCTCTCCCAACACCTACACTTAAGGCTCTATTTAGTTATTAGATCAGTAATAATTTAATAGGAAAGGGAAAGAATTAGATTATACTTAAAAGAAACACCACAGTCCCAAAATAACAGGAAAATTACAACAAGTTGTAATGAGGGAAACATGGACCATATTTACAAATCTGGAAAAAGGAGCACAGAAGAAAGAAAAAGAACAAGCCAAAAAAACCCTTTTGCATCGTAAGATGTGTAACACTGCAGTATTTGTAAAAATGCATCACTGTTGAAAAAACATAATCCTCAGTCTAAGCATATGGAGGTGTAATACTTCTCAAAAAAAATACAAACTCAAGATAAACAATATTTGAACCATTCCAAGGCAACATAAATGGTGCCTGCTAAAAGAAACTGAACCCAGTGAACCTCAGGACCCAAGAAGGTCTGAAGCTGCTGTGGTTCCCTGTTCAAGATTCAGTCAGTAATAAGGCTGAGCATATTTCCCCAACTCACACGTGCGAGTAGACATGATTGTCCAGCAGCAGATAAACATAAGCAGAAGATCAGTGCCTTTAGATGCACCAGATGATACACACAAACAGTACTCATATAAATGACACAAATGTCCTGACCTTCTCCAGGCTGACCCCGACTTGGTCCTTCCAATATCCAGCTCCAGGACCTGCCAGCCAGACTACTTGCCAGATGGTCTGACTTGAGTTTGCTGGCATGTTACACACACAAAAAATAAAATGAACACTCATGCAGTTCTCTCTATGGATAGAAGCAGGAACTTACCAAGAAGTGAGGATGGACTGTGCCATGATCATGGACAGGACTCAGACAAGTGTACTGACCTGCAGCTTATTTGCATGAGAGTGCCCTCTGTAATTGCCCCTTTTCTCAATGTTTTCCTCCCTTTTCTGACATTTTATCCTTCTCCTAAGCAGCCAATAAGTTTTGCACATTCCCAGAATCCCCTCAAGCATCCCATAAGAAGTTTAAACACTCGCAATGATGCCCCTTAAATATCCTATAGTAAGTTTGCTCTTTAACATCAGATCCAGGACACTCTCATTTCCCTTCTGAGCTATTACAAAGTTGGGGATGATTCTGCCCAAGGTCACACTTGCCTGGTGCCTTTAACAGCCCATCCAGCAGGTCTGGTCTTTTCTATGGACTTCATTATCCACTGGTCCCTTAGGGCTTCTGTATCTCTGTCTTCAGTTTTTTGCTTTTCCTGTTTCTTGTCTTGGCCTTTTAATCAGATGTTCTTACAAAACAGATGTCCTACACTGCAGCTATCCTTACAGAGTCGTGCCAAACATTCAGCCTAATCCTACCCTTTTCAATTCCCCTCTCCAGTAGATTTAGGCATTTGGGAGAGACTGGAAAGTGAGCAGAAGACAAAGGGAGGAATGTATTCTGCAACACATCTTCCTGCATACCCATGGCCCTTTGCTATTCATCAAACTTATTTTTAAATTTTCTGAATCTTTCAAGAACAAGGATCACTTCAAAAAGATGTATTGGAGAGACATTAGTTGTCGTCTTCTTTTTAACAATAAACAACAGTGTTGATTATTTGCTGTTCGTGAGTCAGTTGATTTAAATATTGAATTCTGGTGCTTACCTTTTACAAAATTACTATGAAGGCTCAAAGTTCACTCAAATACCATAGAAATTTTAGGATCTGAAAGAGAGCACTGGCTCTGTATAATATTAACTGTATCGTTTGTGTTGCTGCCTCTCTTAAAAAAATAAACACATAAAAATATTGCAAGACAGGAATTTGTAAAAACCTTTTCCACAAACATTATAAATTGTGTATCAGCTTTTGCTTCTTAGCCAGCCTATTTTCTGCCAAACCCTTTATAGACAGTTGAAAAGGATTTTATTCTGAAAACACAGTTATGAACAAACTACCTGCAAAACCTGCTAAAATCTATTTTCTTACTTATTTAAAATAAAAATTAAAAAAATACTATATTGAATCTTTTCTATTAATTGTTTAAAGACCTCAGTTTTACATCAAGCATAAACATTCATTAGCCAAGCTCTCTAAAAGTGATAAAACTTTAAAGATTTGACTTTCTCAAAAGGTCTGTAAGCTGTTTTTCTCCCTCCCGTGGCTGCTTGTCCAAACACTGTCTTATTTACCTTTTGACAGGTTAAGCAACCTTGTGTAATTTGCTTTGCTATTTCAAAAATTCCAATACCACCAAATTGTTTAAGAAAATGATCACTTAACGCTTTTGTACCCCAATGTGTTTGCACACGCAAACGTTCTAATATTCGCCTGGTGTAGGCTTTTGGCAACATTTCTCGCCCATCGGGCAGTGTCCATTTTCCTTGTTCTAATTTAGCTCCTATTTTCTCCAATTTTGTTTGTTCTTGTGGGGCAAACTTCTTCTCTCTTTCCTCTCGTCCTTCTTTGCTGGTGTCCTCCTTTGTTTGTATGACATTAATTTTGGCAACTTTAGTCCTCAAGGCTGCTTCCTGGGCCTCTTTATCTGCTAAGTTATTTCCTCTAGTTCGGTAATCTAATCCCTTTTGGTGTCCCCTCACATGTACCACTGCTATCTCCTTTGGTTCTCTTAAAGCCTTTAAAATTTTTACTATTAGTTCTTGATGTATTAAAATCCTCCCTTGAGTATTAATCAAACCTCTTTCTTCCCAAATTTTTCCAAAAGAGTGGACCACCTCATATGCATATTTAGAATCTGTAAATATAGCCCCACTTCTTCCTTTTAATAATCCCAGGGCCCTACATAGGGCATACAGCTCACAAGCCTGAGCTGACCATGATGGACTCAGAGGTCCTGATTCCACAAGTTCTAAGTCCTTATTAATTATTGCATATCCCGATTTTCTCTTCCCTTCTACCACTCAGGAGGAGCCATCTCTGAACAGCGCTTCTCCATTTTCCAACTCAGCATCTCTTAAATCTGGTCTCACCTTAGTCTGGGTCTCAATTACCTCTAAACAGTTATGTTGTAATTCCTCTGATGGTTCTCCAAACAAAAATTGTGCTGGACTCTGAGCAGAAGTCACGCTTAGTCAGGGGAGTCTATTAGTATTGCTTCATACTTTAGAATCTGGCTGTCCATTAACCATTTTTCCGCTTTTTGTTGTGAAACATTTGTGACATTGTGTGGGGTATACACTTTTAAAGGAGCACTGAAGGTAATCTTCCTAACTTCTTCTATTAATAATGCTGTAGCAACCAAAGCTTGGAGACAAGCAGGCCATCCTCTGCTTACTGGATCAAGTAACTTAGAACAATACCCCACGGGTTTTTTGATTCCTGCCCAGTCTTGAGTAAGAACTCCGTATGCTGTCTGGCTTGATGTATTCACAAAGAGATAGAAAGGTTTTTCTAGATCTGGGAGGCTCAATACAGGTGCTTGTATTAATGCCTTTTTTACTTCCTCACATCTCTGATCGTCTTCAATAAGCCATTTAAGTTGGTTATTAGTTAATTTTTCATATAGGAATTTTACTTTTTCACTATAATTTTCAAGCCATGGTCTACAATATCCTAATACTCCCAGTATTTGCCTAATTTCCGTTTTAGCTTGCGGGGGTCTTAAGGATGGAATCCCAGATAACCTATCAGGATCTAACTTCTTCCTTCCCTTACTCAGCCAATGTCCTAAGTATTTTACTTCTTGTTCTACAAACTGTAGCTTTGATCAGGACACCTTTAATCCCTTTTCCCCTAGAAAATTTAACAATTTAATGGTGGCTTTTCGGATCCCCTCTTCAGTTTCTCCTGCTACTAATAAATCATCCACATACTGCAATAATTTTACCTCCTTAGGTATTGTGAAATCTTGTAGAATTTTCTCTAAAGTTTGTCCAAATAGATTTGGTGACTCTGTAAACCCTTGTGGTAACACAGTCCATCTTAATGGTTGTTTTCGTCCTGTTTTGGGGTACTCCCACTCAAAGGCAAAATAATCTCCGGATCCCTCATCCAGAGGACAGGCCCAAAAAGCATCTTTCAAATCTGTTACACTACACCAAGTATGTTTGGGAGATATATGACTCAATAAAGTATAAGGATTTGCCACCACGGGGAATTTAGTGATTGTTCGCTGATTTACAGCTCTTAAGTCCTGCACCATCCTGTATGACCCATCCGGTTTCTTTACGGGAAGAATGGGCGTGTTATGAGGGGACATACATGGTTCTAGGGTTCCTTTTTCCAAAAATCTGTCAACTACAGGTTTTAATCCTTTTTGACCCTCCATAGGTATAGGGTATTGCTTGATTCTAATTGGGCGGTGCGGATCTGTTATTTGAACGCTTATGGGGTCCATTTTTATCTTTCCAGTTTCCCCTTCCTTATACCACACTGAGGGGTTAATAGCTTCTTCATCCTCTTGTGTTAAAGTGTATAATTTAATCTGCAATTTGTCCCCTTGACTCTGAATGCTCAAGTTTAACTTCAAAATCAAATCCCTTCCTAATAAATTGTATTCCGCTTCAGGGAGCAAAAGTAAATCATTAAGACAAATTTTCTTTTCTGTTTCTACTTCTACATCTTTCAATATATTTACTTTAAAAGGCTCTCCTTTTGCTCCTACTACTGACACGTACAAAAATTTTTGCTTTTGCTTTTTGTTTTTCTTCGTCCCTCCTAACATAGACTTTCTGGGCTTCTCTAAGTAACTCCTCTAATCTTCTTTCTTGCCAATCTTCCAATTTTTCTAATTTCCTTCTTATATGCCCCCAGGATTTAGCTACAAATTGTGTTCTAAGGAGTGCGGTCCCAGCCACTGTATTCGGATCAATTCCAGAGTACATTTGTAGGTTTTTCCTCAACCTCTCCAACCATTCTGTTGGAGATTCGTCTTTCCCTTGTTGTTCATTAAATGCTTTAGTAATGTTTTGCCCTCGGGGAACCGCCTCCCTTATTCCCTGTGTCCTGGTTTCAGCCAGGATAGAGCTGGTTTTCTTCACAGAAGCCAGTGTGACACTGTGTTTTGGATTTGGGATGAGAAACTGTTGATAATGTGCTGATGTTTTGGGTTGTTGCTGAGCAGTCAAGGACAGTCCAGCTTCTCGTGCTGGCCTGCTAGCAAGGAGGTTGGGGGTGCACGGGGAGCTGGGAGGGGACACAGCCGGGACAGCTGACCCAGACTGGCCAAAGAGATATTCCCTACCATACGACGTGATGCCCAGTACATAAACTGGAGTTGGCCGGGGGGCGGAAATCGCTGCTCGGGGACGGGCTGTCAATCGCTGGGTGGTGAGCAATTGCTGTATTGGGCATCACTTGTTCTTGTACATTCCTTTGTTGGTATTATCATTGTTGTTTCCTTCTTTCTTTCTGTCCTATTAAACCGTGTTTATCTCAACCCACGAGGTTTTTTTCCTAATTCTCTCCCCCACCCTACTGTGGGAGGGGGAGTGAGCGAGCGGCTGCGTGGTGCTTAGTTGCCGGCTGGGGCTAAACCACGACAACATTACATCTTTTCATCCCGTAAGAAAGCATGTGTCCCTACAGTATGTACATAGTTACCCCCCAAAACCGCCAACGTCATACAACGTATCCCGCGATACAACGTATCCCGCCATACGCTCGGAGGGGTTTGCGCAGCCCCCGCTCTCTGTGCACCTCACAGACCTCTGCGCTTTCTGCTTCTGCCCCTGGTGCTGGCGGCTCTGTGGCCGATGCACCGGCAAGCCCAGCCGCATCCTCCTCCTCCTCAGAGAGTCCCTGGCCGTGCTCAATGAGCGATTGCTATGAACGTACTGTAAAAAGCCCTTTTTATAGCCCGACACAACACTGGCCAATTTCAACTCTAGCTGAGCTTTGCCCTTTTCTGTTCTCTCCTGACACGTATGAACTACAGCTCTGTGATCTTCCTGCCAAGCCGGACCTTGGTCCCAGGGATCATAACATTTCTTTTTCCACCTGAGTTGAAAAAGGAGGTCCCTGTTCAGCCAAGCTGGTCTTCTGCCCCTCTTGTTTGACTTCAGACTCCACCAGATTGCCTGCTCCCGTGCTTGCAGAAGGTGGTTCTGAAAAACTAAGCTGCTCTCTGAGCGCTAAGCCCTCCAAAGCAGCTTCGTAGGGGACACTGCAGACTAGCTCTCTGAGTAGCTTCAAGTTTGCTCTCCTGAAAAGCAAGGTAGCAACTCCTCTGAGCTGTATCTCATTACACTCAAAAGTTTAAACTCCCCTGTTTGGTGATCACTGTGATCCCATCTCCTACGAGTTCTTCTCCATACACAAACAGGAGGGACTAAGAGATCTGTTGGGTAGATAAGCAGCCATGGGGAACCACGGTGAGCAGTGGAGTGAGCTGCTGCATGGGCTACGTGCTTTCCTCAGTGAGTGCCTGGGAAAGGGAGTCTGCAGCCGTGAAGGACAGAGCCGGCCAGCAGGACAGCTGGCAGCCTTCACTCGGGCATTGCCCACCTTGTGACTGGCTGTACCTGTGATGATGTTAATGCTCTTTGTACACAGGTCTGTTGCGTCGTGCTGTGTTGCGAAGCAGACTTGCAGAGGCATGCCCTGTCTGCCCATCGGGACTCAAGGCACATTTCCTCCAAACACAGCAGCCAGGCTTTGGGCAGGCTCGCCTCATGCTGCTGTTGACATTGCCAACCAGGGTCAAGTTTCTATCCTCGGGTTTTCATGTAGGAACCAATTAGTGAACAAGTCCTGTTTTAATGGAGTGGCAACTCAAACAGTATTACGCTGGTAGAAAGCCTTCAGGAGAAGACTGGTGTCCTGTGGATCTCGCAGTAAGGCAGCCAACAGCTCTGTTTCTGCTATAGCTACAAACATCCACGAGTGAAACAACCGCAGCTTTTTAATACAGTTACAGATACTTTTCTTTGCAGACACAAAGCATGCTTTTGTCTTGTACTTTTCATTAGTCTGAAAAAAAGATCATTGGTAGTATAGGATACCATGCTGTTTATTAAATGTACATAAATTAACATCTACACAGAAAGGATGTTTTCCTCATCAGAAACAATGCTGAAACGATGAGCAACTCTGAAAAGAAAGGTACATAAGGCTCCTGTGCACAAACCCCAAAGCTTCAAAGGAGAAAGGTGAAAGAGCGCTACATCCTTATGTCACAGGACAACCTGTGATTAACCCGAGTTATGGACACTGTCACATCATAGGTAGTTGGGGCCAGTTCAGATCCCCTGCCTTCTAGATCAGCCGCCTTGATGAGCTGGGTGTTTCAACTGTTATAAAGCTGCAGAATCAACCAGAATCGACACTGAAATGACTGTGCTGGCTACAGAATGGCTAGAATAAATATGGGGGTGTGTCCAGTTTTTTTCCGGTCCTGGAGGGTGGCTGGGATTTGGGGCACCATGTAAGCTGGCTTTTTTAACTCCTCCTTCCCATCAGTCCCTAGGCACAGGCACGTGTTGTGGCTGAAAGCAAAGCATCACCACTCCAGTTCTGATTGACAGAAAGGGGGGTGTTTGCGTCGGTCCAGAGAGCGCTGATGGGTCGGAGAAGTAAGAGCGGAGTTTTTGCTGTAGCTAACCTGGAGTTAACTCAGCTAATGGAAACTGCAAGCCAGTCATGTTTGATCAAGAATACTAAGAAAGGGTATTGTGCTGTGTGCTGCATACAAGGACTTGCACCGACCAAAGGGCAGCAATGGGTGCTCCCTTCTTGTATGCAGCAAGGTGGTGCAGCGTCTCTCTGCCAAGAATGAGTAGCGGCAAAGAAAACCTGGAGGGTTTTATAGTCTGGAACATGCTGTCCAGCGTGTCCCTCGTGTCCCTCTCAGATGATATACACCTCCACGCCCAGCACGCCCCATGGAATCTGCAGGTGACATGCCAGCTCCCCACGGGGGCAGCTGTGCCGGCTGGTGGGCTTTTGCTGACGGAGCCGAGGAGTGAGCCAGCAAGGCCTCCCGCCAGGGCTGGGCTGGGTCTGAGGGCGGTGCGGGGCCGCTCCGGCGTCGCGGTGCCCGAGTGAAATGTGCCGGCCGGAGCAGAAGGGCGCGGTGCCTCCCTCCTCGCCTCCGCCGAGGTGGTGCTGGGGCTGCATCGCGCCCCTCAAAGCCCAGGCAGCAGAGCTCATGCGGGCAATCCAGGCAGCAGAAAAAAATCGGCACCTGCAAGAAGAGAGTCCAAAGTGCTGATGAAACCATGAAGGCGGGAAGAGGCACGACTTTGTGCCCCGTTCGTTGGGCAGTGTGCTGTCCAAGGGGCAGCTCCTGGCACACGAGAGGGAACCGTCCCTGGCAGTGGCTACGGCACGGCTTTGTCCCCTTCTCCACACGTGTGACACCCTCAGAGCTCTGCAAGTTGACAGAGATGTGCAGCACTGCTTTGCTAGGCAGCAGGGCTGGGCAGGGCAGCTGTGCTGTGGTCCTTTCCAAAAGCCGAGCAGCAGCACGCCTCACTGTCCCTTGCTAGAAAGCCAGGCTTGAAGGCAAAACACGCTGCTTTGGTAGTGTTTGGTTGTTTTCTTCTTCCCTCAATTGTCTCAGGTGCAACGTGAGCTTTTTACGAAGTGCCAGTACCTCAGGGTCTACAGCTACGTGACACAGCTCCTTGCTGCGTCTTTGGGATTCAGACACCAGCAGCCAGTGCTGGGCTTGCCAGCTGACACGAACAGAAAAGGGAGACTTTGCCTCTTTCTGTAGGCAGCGGGTCAAAGAGCTCCAAAAATTGCTATGAGCCTTGTGACTCTGCTGGGGTGTTGCTCAGCCTTGCACAAACAGAGCTGCCACAAGTGCCGAAGGAGAGCTGCCAACGCTGGAGTGAGATGTTCCTCCTGACAGACACGCTCTCCCACGGGCAGCTGCGGGCTTCCTGCCCGGTGCCATCTCTGCGCACCTCAGAAATATTGCCCATAGTCGGAGCAGTGTTCGGAGCTTTGAAAGATGGGCAGCAGAGCCTGCTACACACCTGGGCTCCTCGTTCTTCTTGCCTGCCTGGATGTCCTCAGTTGCCCATCCCGCAGAGCTCTGCTCCCAACTTGCTCCTCTCGCTGTCCAGTAGCCCCTTGCTCCCCTCTTCACAGGTTGCTCTTCTCGAGCCTGGCAAACTTTCCATTCAATGTATTGTTAGACAGGTCAAGCCATGATAAACGTGAACCAATTCTGCTCTTAACCCCACCTAGCTCATTTTACCTTGTCTCCCCAGAGGAGCTCTCCAGGTGTTCACTTTCTGGAGGGACTGGAGGCACCTGCAATGGAAATGTGCAAGTTAACGGGCGGCAAGGACCTTCCTGCCCAATTGCTACCTTAGCTCGGAAAGGCACAGCCCTTGGATGGGTTTGCTCAGCCCAGCTGAGCCAGTTCTGGTGGCATCACCGCACAAACCGCCATGGCCATCCTGCACCACCCTTCCTCTGCACCTTTGCAGAGCTGCCGGCTAGTGGGTGACCTTGCTTGTCCCTGCGGCAGCACTCTCAACTTCTGACAGTGCTGTCACCCTCTTTGTGGCCCTGACATACCGCTGCTGCTTCTGCTTCCACCTCTGGTGCTGGCAACTCCTTGGCCGACGTGCCGGCAAGCCCAGCCACATCGTCCTCCTCCTCAAAGAGCTGCGGGGGACAGAGGAGGACAGTTGCTTGGCTGGGGACAGGCCCCGGGGCCGGTGAGCCTTCCTCAGGGCCAGGAGCGAGCGTGGGCGGCTCTGCTTTCACTAGGGCAGGACGCAGGGGTGGCTGGAGGTGGGGGAGGTGGGGCGGAGCCGGCTTGGTCCCCGAGCCCCAGCCGGGGTCCCTCTGCTGGGGACAGCGCCTCTGCGCAGGAGCCAGCGCCACGGGCACCCCCCGGCCAGGCTGGCTTACCTGGAGGGGCTGGGGCAGCGTGCCGTCCTGGCTGCAGAGAGCTGCCAGGGGCCGGCCGAAGAGACCCGCCCTGCCGGCACAGCCCGACTGCCCGGGCGCCTCCGCAGCGGCCAAGGTCCCTCGCCGCGCAAAGGGCCAGGGCAGCCCCCTCGTCCTGCTGCGGGTCCCGCCTGCCGCCAGGGAAAACAGAGCAGAGAGCCATGGAGGGCAAGCGCCAGGTGAATGCTGCCCGAGCCTCCGTGCGCTGTGCCCCCGCCAACAGCGAGGGAGAGGCGTGGCTGGGGAACGAGGCGCCCCGGGGGCTCAGCTCTCTGCGGCCGTGCCCTGCGGGAAGGGCAGCAGCAGCCCCTGAGCAGCGCGGCTGCCGCCTGCCAGCGCAGGAGAGAGGGGCCGTCCTGCCCCCGTCTCCTCCAAACTCACCGTCCGAGTGGCCACGTCCACCTTGGCTGCCGGAGGGGACGGGAGGTGGCCGCTGCTGGGCACCAGCCTGCAAGAAATGCGCTGCGCTCAGCGAGCAGCCCCGCAGCACGAAGGCCCCTGGCGAGCTGCATCGGCCGCGGGCCATGAGTGAGATGTGGGGACGGCCGAGATGGCGGCCCGGGGGCTCCTCACCTCTGCCAGGCCCTCGACCAGCCTCTCCAGGCTGCTGGCGTTGAGTGTTTTGGCCTGGGCAAGGGGAGAAGAGCAGCAGGTGAGAAGCCATGGGGCTGGTGCGGGGTTGGAGCAGCCCCTGGGGCAGAGCGGGGCCAGGAGGGAGACTCACGGCATTGCGGCCGCGCAGCTCCTTCAGCAGGAGCTTGATGGAGGGCAGCTGGGTGACGCGGGCTCCCTCCACTCCTTCTGCTGGCCTGTGCACGGGGCAGGGGCAGAGAAAGAGCTGTGTGAGACTCAAGCTGCCTCTTCCCTCGCCTGCCAGCCCGGGGAGCCCTTCCAAGCTGCCCCGAAGTAGCTGGGCACCGCCCGGCCGTCGAGCGGAGAGCAGTGGCAAGGGGGGAGGACGGGGCTGGGTGAAGCAGCTCCGCCAGCTCTGCCCACTCCAGAGCCGCCCGCAGCCGTGGGGGCAGCTCTCCCCAGCTCAGGAGCGGCGTTTCCGCATCATACGGCTACGGCTAGAGCATCCCCCCGTGCTGTGAGCACGGGCCCCCCAAGCTGCTCTGCCAGGCAGGGCTTACCCACGGAGCGCGCTGAGCCAGAGCTCCTTCAGCGAGCGGGAGCTGCAGGAAAGAGAGGAGAAAGAGCCTGAGCGCCCGCTGCTGCCCAGCCCGCGGGCAGAGGCGGGCGCCGGCACAGCCCTGCCCCGTGGGGACGGCTGCAGAGGCAGGAGGAAGCGGCGTGGGGCCGGACAGAAGCGCTGCCCGGCCCTGCCGGGGGACGTGGCACCGAGACCCACCAGAAGGTGACGACACAGAAGCCATAGGGCCAGGCGAGGACGAGGGACGTGGTGGCCTTGTCTTCCTCCTCCTGGGCGGCATCCCCGGCCGCCCCCTTGCCGCCGCTCAGCACCCACAGCCGGCGCAGGGCCAGGCAGAGCTGCGGGCGCGGGGCGCTGCCACGTCTGCAGAGAGGAGCGGCAGGGAGTGACCTGGAGGTGGCCGAGCCCGGCGGCTGCCCTCTGGCCTCCGCCTGCCCCGCGCACGGCCACGGGTGCAGCCAGCAGCAGGGTGCCGGGGCCTGGGGCTGCTCCTTGGGCGTCCCTGCCCCGGTGCCGGGGCCAGGCCTTAGGAGGAAAGGCAGCCGGGGTCTGCGCCTCTTACTTGGCCTTGGCGATGATCAAGGCATCGCTGAAGAGGAGGAGGTGCCTCTTCCCCGTCCCGCGGCCCTGCGTCACCCGCACGCGCTGGTGGAGCAGCGGCTCGGCTGATGCCGGGCCGGGCGCGCACTGCTGCTCGGGGCCAGGGTAGACCCTGCAGAGCAGGCGGCAAAGGGCGTGAGAAAGGCGGCTGCTGCGGGGCCCGGCTGCGCCGGCGTGTCCCCGAGCCGCGGGGGGAGCCCACCTGGAGCCGTAGCAGCAGTTCAGCTGGCCCATCGTGCCGGGGCCAGGGGAGTCCTCGCGCCGGACACGCTGCTGGGGCTCCGGAGAGCTCCCAGCCGGCTGGAGCGAGGCTGTCGAGGGGGTCCCGGTGCCGGGCAGTGCCGCTGGGTGAGAGCTGGTCTCTCCCTGGAGCTGCCGGGTGCTGGCAGAGCCGTGCCTGCAGGCACTGTGGCCGTTGCCGGGCCAGCGCCGCGACATCACAGCTGCCATTCCAAGCCCGGGGGGGGGGCTGGGGGGCGGGGCTGGGGGAGGGGCTCCTGTCTCTCTCGGCCTGGGGAGCCTGGGCCTGGGCACAGCACTGCGGGCATGGCCTCAGCAGCGCTGAGCAGAGGGCAAGGCTCCCCTCCCTCCAGCTGCTGGCAAGGCTTTGCCCAGCGCAGCCCAGGGCACCGCCGCCCGCCGCCTTTGGCCAAGGGCACGGTGCTGGCTGCTGCTCAGCTTGGTGTCCAGCAGGACCCACGGGCCTTTTCTGCCACGCCGCTTTCCAGCAGCTTTGCTGAGCTGCTCTTGCTCACGAGTACGTGCGCATGTGTGCCGGGATGCTTCGTGCGCGTACCGGTGCCGCCCGCAGTCCGTCCCACCCTCTTCCCGCAGGTCCCCCCGTGCCACTGTCGTGCGCTTGAGACGGGCACGTTGCCTCCAGCCAAAGCAGCGGTCCCAGCGAAAGGCGCTCTCTTGTGCTGGGACTGGGAGGAAGAGGATGCACCTGGCCACGGAGCCCAGGGGCAGAGCTTCCTTAACTCCAACTTGTTAAAGGCAACCTTCTTCTTCTTCTTCTTCTTCTTCTTTACAGCATGTCCCACTGGAAGGTGGCCTTGGCACTCTCCCGGAACACTGGAGAGGAGTTTGGCTTTGCCAAGTGCAATGGAAGCAGCAGCTGCCTAGCTGCCTTCTCGAGTGAGCGGCTGTCTGCAGAAGCCCAGCCTCTCCCGGGCGGCGAGGGGGGAAGTGGCATGAAGCAGAGCAGAGCAGCCTGGTGCAGCCCAGGGGCTTGCAGGCACGCCCTGCCCACTTCCCGCCCTTCCTGCCATGCCTTGGACGGTTGGCAGAGAGAAGAAAGCCACCCTTGCACCTGCTGGAGCCAGGCCTGTTGTCTCTTTGGCTCCAAGTCTATAAAGCAGACTAAGGAGAAGCTAATAACCAAAACACAAGCTCTTGTTTAATGTTTGGCGGAAGGGAAGGAAGAGAGGGGCGGAAGGAAGGAAGGAAGAGAGGGGCGGAAGGAAGAGAGGGGCGGAAGGAAGAGAGGGGCGGAAGGAAGGAAGGAAGGAAGGAAGGAAGGAAGGAAGGAAGGAAGGAAGGAAGGAAGGAAGGAAGGAAGGAAGGAAGGAAGGAATGGAGTGCAATACTTTCCTTAGACCTCCTCTTTCTCTTAGCATACTTCAGAAGGCTTTTTTTGTTGTCTGACAGGACACTCGCCAGTTTCAACTCTAGCTGAGCTTTGGCCTTCCATCATTTCTCCCTACATATGTGAAGCACAGCTCCGTAGTCTTCCTGCGAAGGCTGGCCTTGCTTCTAGGGATCGTTGATACAATTTCTTTTTCCGCCTGAGTTCCAAAAGGAGTTCCCTCTTCAGGCAAGTGGGTGTTCTACCCCACTTGCTTGACTTTCAACACAGAGGCATGGCCTGCTCCTGGGCTTTTAAAAGGTGGCTCTTTAGAACGGACCAGCTCTCACGGGCCCCGTTGTCCTCCCAAGCAGATGCCCACCTTACACACGGTGCAGCTCCTCCCCCTCGCCTGCCCTGCCTGTCCCTCCCGAAGAGCCTGTTCAGCCCGCCTGAACGGTGATGCTTTCTTACCATTCGGCACCCGTGACAGTAAAGCTTGTGTACATAAGTTCCGGATTCGCAAGAGAACAGGGTCACCTGAAGCGTGATATCAAATTGGTTTTGGCATCTAAGGAAGCGACTGCTTCAGAAATTATGTTTTTCTTCAGCCTGTTGACACGTGAAAGTTGACAGCACCCCAGTTTTTGGGAATCCTCTTTCCAAGAACTTAAATTTCTCCCTACAAAAGCACTTGAGTCACAGCTGAGCATGGACAGCCATAGTCCACTCCATGAGGCTCTGCATGTCTGTCTCTCATGACATGCCATAGAGCAGTAGAAGCTTGTCTTCGAGAGCTAGCCAGAGATGCTGAGACCACCCACTCAAACACGAGACACCCAGGGTGGCACTCAGCTCCTCTGACTTTAGATAGGCCTATTGCATGCGGTTACAAAATTGCGAAGATACCATTAGAGTTAGCAGAGTAAAAAGCTATTCATGCTGTCCTAAAGTAGACGTCTTTAGTTAGGGCCCCTTTAGACTTAACTGGCTGTATTGACTAGGGCCTCAGGTCGATTTCCTACACACGGGCAACTTAATGCCATCTCAGAGGCCGTAATGAAGCTAGCACCTAGAGCCTAGCAGACACGACACAGGACCTACAGACAGCCTTGCCCTTCGGAGGGGACAGCTGGAGGCCAGAGGACATACCTATAGAATCTCAGATCATACCCACATGATGCGCAGGGGGAGGCAACTGCATCAGGCCCTTCATATCCGCTCGCTACAACGGCTGTGCGGATCCCTAGCCCGAACATAGCCACAGAAGTTAGAGCGAGCCGAATCCCACCCGAGTTCTAGTTCCCTCTTCTACCAAGGAGGTTTGGATTCTGTATCCCCATAGCTGAGAATTAGTGGGCACATTCTCCACACATTCTTTGTAGCCTGTGCAGTTAGAGAGCAAATATTGGGGCTCAAGGATGCGTTTTTTCCCCTTGTTCTAAGCATCCCCATTCGGCAAGCTCCTCCAGGCTGGCCCCAGCCTCGTGGTTGCAAGGCCTCATGCTGCAGTGGTGCAGGCTGTTGCATGTCCTTCTGTCCACCTCAGGGAGGTTTCTCCAGCTTGTGGTCACCACTCTGAAGGGTTACCCTCCTCATCATCAGTATCAGCTCCCTTCCTGCCAACTCTGAGCTGGAGTGACCCCCAGCTTGGCAGAGGGGCATGTTTTATAAGGCATGAGTCTTGTCCACAAATCTATAGCAACGTGACAGCGTTCAGGATTTAGCCCAACGCTTCTGCTCACAGTGCTCTTACTCATGACAAGGCTGCATTTGGTTGATTGTGTGATTGCCTACTCAAGGAAGGGCTGGGAAGAGAGGAGCAACATTTATCGTGATTGTAAAAGGACTTCTACTGCCACCAGCTCCAACAGGAATGTCGCCATCTTCCAATGTTACATTTCATTCATACAGAAAAAGGACGCTAGCCTAGTTTTCTTCCCAGTGACTTAAGCTCTCAGTTTTCTCAGATAAAAACAAGCTCTAAACAAAAGCAGCGGCATGCACATGATATTCCCCCAGCCATGCAGATGACATGTTGAACATGAACAATGGATGCACATATATCAACCTCCCTGGAAGTGTGGGCCGCAGGACCGTTGTAGCAGCACATGTAGAAGAAGTAGCAGCAGTTCTCCTGGGGAATGCGCAGGTGAAAAATGCTGTTCCCTGTCTTCAGCAGTTTTTAAATACAGCTCCAAAGTGCTGTTTCATACCTCAGTCCAGGAAAAACTGGATTGTCCCGCTTCTGGATTTACACTACATTCAGCAAATGAATGCTTTATTCTGACAGAAACAGTAGTAAACTCATCTTTCAGTATAACTACAATTAAACATACCGGCTTGCAGAAAATGAGCTGAGTGACCAAATAGAATATATGGATGCTTTGCTGAATCAGGTGTTGGGATTTTAGTCTTAAATGTTCTGTTAATGTTTCAGATTAAAACAATATACCCACCATCTCTTCCACTCCAGTACAGAAGACAGAAACTGGTAAAGGTATCTCAATATGCTTCCAGCATTTGACAAAATGGCTATGAACAGACATTAACACAACAGGCTAGACTGACAATTTTTTTAAAAGGAATACTTTCAGGAATCACTGACCTTCTGGAATTAACAGTCATCTTCTATATGGCTTCAATGTATTTAATGTTCATCTAAGCTTAGTTTATGATGTCCCCTTCCATTATATTCTGAAGAGCAGAGCAGCTGCCGTATTTTTTATTTTTACTTTTTTCAGTGAGTTGCCTAATCTTCAGAATTGTCATTGTTTCAGTATTGTTGATTTTTCTGTCTGCTGTTTTGCGTACAATTCATCTTACTGCAGCTACATCCATGATCTATGAGGCAAATGATTTCACCTGTCAGCTTGCAGCGCCTCACAGATCCACTGAAAATGAACACATGGGAAGCTGAGCTCAAGGAGCACTCGGTGATTTGCTTGTTTCTGGGCTGGATCTAAGCTATGCACCATTTTTCTCCATTTATATTGAACACTGTTGTTTCATCATCTGGTGCAATAAAACAAAATGCCTGTATGAAGGGTTAGTTTGCTGTTGTGTGGCATGCAGTGCTGAGAAGAGAAAGAGCATGAGAAAGCAACAGAAAAAGAGATTTCTTTCCTACATATAAAGGTTTCAGGAGTGATGCTGTGCTAAACATAGCTGAAACACAGTGACAGTCTTAATATGATCACCCTATTGTTAGGGGCTACATCTGAGAGGTGTCTGTGTTTAGTTAGAGAACATATGAGCTGCTACTTCAGATGTTACCAGTGACATGACTGTGTGCTTACATATATTGAACTAGGTGACAATGTTCCTTTCCATCCCATAAAATATTTTCAAATTATTTCCTGGGCAAGCCTGGAAGTCTTCTCTGAGGAAAGAGACTTCTCTCTCAAACTAGCTAAAAGCATGGTTTATGGGGCATTAATTTGGGATGTGAAAGATGTGTATTAAAATCTCTTCCTTGCCAATCCACCAAGCTTTTCTGTGGTAGGTAGATATTCACAGCAAAATTCCCTTAATCTTCACTCAGAGCTATTCTATTTCATAAAGCTAATTGAGTGTTCATTGAATCAAGGGTACAAACTTTGTTCTCCCAAATCCCCGCAGAGCGTCTTACAGCTACCCCCAGCTTCTGGACTGCAGAGCTTCCTTGTCTCTCTTGCATGATGAATGTTTTACTCATGGAACAAAAGCCAACACAGTATTCTTTTGGGCTGCTTACTACATACCAGGCATCCTGGTTCAAGTACTTATTGTGAAAAAAACTTTTCTCACTGGCTGTCCTGACCACAAGCCACTGATTTTTTGTTTACTTTTTTTTCCCCATTCCTGTTTTGAAAAGTAAGTTTGTTGAGAAGCTAAGAAAAATGAATAGAAGTTTTTTTTATAGCAAGAGTGGTTTTTATGACCAGGTAAAGCAATAAAACTGCATTACAGAAATGTTGATTAGCCACAGTTATAATTTAAATGCATTCAGGGAAACTCGTGTGGTTCTACATAATGTAAGCAATGTATTGTGCAGTATATGTCATTCCAGTGTGGCATAGATTAGACTGAGACATTAAGCCATAATTCCGATACCATCTAGTGCCTGCTGATTAAAAAGATGATCAACCACTGAGAAGAAAGTCCCCATCAGATAGCATCAACTATATAGATATGTCTGTGCTTATGGCACTTCACTGCTTTCTTCAGGGAGCCAAATCTTCTCCTCAAAATACAAAGAGATACCAATGCTTTGAGCAATACAAAAATACAAATATGTTTCCCATAACTGTACTCTGAGTGATGTTTATTACATGTGCCTACTGCCAAGCAAAATCCAGAAGTCATCATTTCTTTTTCAATATTGCTTTAGTATTTAAGTATAAATGGTATAATAATCAAGTGAAATTATTTTCTTAGTACATGATGCTGAGGTGTAATAATAGATTTAGTAATAATGAAATAAGAATATTCTTCACAAATCTTTTTTCCTCTAATTTGCCTTTTTGTGTGATTATGCTGTCTATCATTCAACCACAATAAGTTCTTACCAGTCTTAACCAACTACCAACAAAAAAAAATCCCCAAGATAAGTCTTTCCTTGTCCCCTTGTTGCACTCTCCTAAATAGGTTATTGAAGAGAGAATCAGTTCCTTGTTCTTGGAAATAAAAATTGTGAGAACTCTGGGATTACCCACTTTTTCTTCTAGCAGCAAGTTAGCCAGTTACCTGGGCAGATCTATACAGGAGCGAAAATTAACATGAACCAAGGAAGCGTTCTGTCTCTTAGTAAGGATGTCACACAGTATAGTAGCGTGAATTATTGGGAGTTTAGAGGTAAGGAACCACAGATCTCTAGGACCCTAGGGTTCACTATTTTGGCTACTTATGGAACAATCACATTTGAGCAAGATGTTTTCTTGAAGCCAAAACATTTTTCAGAAACATTCCAGAGGCATTTATTTTGACAAAACTTTCCGTGTAAAGGTTTTGATCGAGAATGAACACTCATGAGAGAAAGGCTTGCATCAAAATGTTGACCTTTTCAACATGAAGCAGATATTTTGGCACACTTCCATTTTGCAGTAGTATTTAAATGGCTTTGTTTTCATGCCAAAGCAGAATAAAACAAATTTGGAACTTGAAAACTGTCAGGAAACCAAATTGTTATTCTCTAGCAAGCTCTGCTGATTGCCTTTAACTAGAATAACTTACTTAACTCAGTGCTGGCTTCACCAGGCAATAATTTACCATCATCCACAATGCATTGCCATCAATCCCGTATTATACCACCTTTTCATGACATGGTCTTAGCTTGCTGGTATGTTTTGTGTTTCTTTCCATGCAAAGATATTGTTTTGCTCTTAATTATACCAGTGAAACTGAAAGCAACATTTCCCTGGTTTTGAAATCTGCCCTTCCGAGGTCATTAACATCATGTCTTAGTTACTTTCTGAAGTTGCAAACAACAAACTTATTTGCCTGACTGCACATAATGACAATTACCACAATAGGAATTGCCAGAGAAATAAAATAATTGGTCCTAGTTTGACTAAAATAATATTCAATTATATTTAAATGTCATAACACACAATTGGAATATTAATATAAAACTTCCGTATACAATTTGTCATTTCAATATCAGGCATTGCTTAGAGTATGTCAAGTCACTGATCTATTTCACTCCATCATTAATCTTTATTTCATATTTTTAAAAAGCAACGTTTGTTGTTTAGATTGATGTAACACAGATAACATAAGCAGGCATATATTTTAGAACATTGAGTGACAACTCAAGTATGCAAGTGGACAGATACATAACCTGAATAATCGTTGTTCAAATCCAAAAATATTTGTTGGAAAAAGGTTTTTGATTATTCTTTTGTAGTTCTACAATAGTAGCTGAAATCCATTTACTGAAGTGGATAGTACTAAGCCTTTAAAAAATACATCAGGGTAGACTCAGCTGAATGTAGCACTTGATCATTGGTGATTTCTAGGCAGGGATTGTCAGAATGTATGGGAGCTCTCCACTGAAAAGCTCAGTTTGCAAATCTTACCTGGAGCATGCAGGTGCACAATTAGTGTTAATAAAATGAAAAAAAAAAAACCCCAATGTTTCAAATGGTTTCCACAGGATATGTAAAAGTGCATTTGAATAAAAAGGAAATCTCATACAGCCATGTCTCCACATATGTGCTTCTCATACAGATTTTTTTCCTTCTTTTTGTCATAATTTCATATATTATATTATCAAGTTTCTACGTAGTTCACATTACAAAAAGTGTGAAACATGAACCTTGATTTGGACTTTCAATATGAGGATGCGTGGTTCAATGAAGTGAAACCTTAAATAGTGTTTTTAAAGCATTTTATTATTATCCTTAATGAATTAATTTATTGTGTTTTCATCTTGTGAGGGTATTGAGAGTCTTCAATCCCTACTGTGGACCCAGTTGCGTAGATGCTGCTGAAAAAAAGAAGAATGGCTATGAAATATGGAATGATAGTTCTAGAAAATGAAGGCGGGAAAGCAGGCACAGGCAATGCAATAAATACTTCCTTTTGCTGATCTCTCCACATGCTTGGTATTTAATCCAACTAAAAGGAATCACTCATATAAACTTTGCATAGACTTTGGTCTACCTGAAATGCTTCCATATCTTTCTGTATATAAAATGTGGGTCACCAAACCATTGTTGTCAAGATGCATCAAAGAGATCATGGGTGCAGAGACACTTCAACAACATGTACGTGAGGAGGATATCCTCAGGTGCGAAGATCTGGGCGGTGCAAAGACCAAGAGCAGGTGCCATGAGTCTGCTAAAACCCAGCAGCAGCAGCCGCCTTTGCAGGCCCTCAGCTCTGCGAGTGAAGTGCTGTGGAACCAGTACGCTTACACTGTTCCTACAGTCCGTCTGGTAAATTTGGTTCTCTCTGGTGTAATGCAGACCAGTTTAAAGCTTTTTGTTTTCATAGTTGAAGTTTTCTTTGCCTGCCTCAAGTGCCTGTTTGGAGGGAACTCTGCCATCAGGCAGGACCTGCCTAAACTTTCTTTGGCTGTATGAGTTAAATATTTCTCAGCCTTTCTCGCTTGCAAGACTTTTCCCGCTGTAAACATGCCTAGACTTTAAGGCATCCAAAGCATGTAAAAATCAGTAGTAGTCTTCTATCAGTCACTTCTAAAATAAATACTACAAGACATTGAAGCAATATTTCACACAGGAAAGAAATCGAAGACAGTCTGACACTTTTCACTTAGCACTTTTCAAAAACATACAAGAAAAGAAACTGAAAAAGGCACTAACCTTTGGAAACTAAGAATCCACCTGGAAAAATCTGGTGACCCAAACTGTTGCACTGAATGCATTTTGAAGATAAAAAGTGTTTTACATAGTCGTTGTAAAGTTGTTCCCTACTACATTGTTTCTGAGACAACAGCTGGACACGTCAGAAAACACTGAATGCTTTTTGGAATTGTGGATGTCAAGCAAAGCAATCTGAATCACAGTTTTATTGTGCTTTTTAAGTTCTGCATTAGAAACCTGCATAAGATCAGCTATTTTTAACAGCAGTTTTTACATGCTAATATGCCTGAGATTGAAGTCTCTGTGCGTCTCTGTTGCATTTTATTTATTTTTAGGCAAGCTACTTAAGGAAAAATCACAGTTGTCAGTCTTAGCCATTTAATCTGTTGCAGCACCTAGACGCTCATAAAAGGGACCATACTATGGCAAACAAGCTTTTCTGATCTTTAAAGTTTTATCACTTTTAGACAGCTTGGCTAATGAATGTTTATGCTTGATGTCAAACTGAGGTCTTTAAACAATTAATAGAAAAGATTCAATATAGTATTTTTTTAATGTTTCTTTTAAATAAGTAAGAAAATAGATTTTAGCAGGTAGTTTGTTTATAACTGTGTTTTCAGAATAAAATCCTTTTCAACTGTCTATAAAGGGTTTGGCAGAAAATAGGCTGGCTAAGAAGCAAAAGCTGATACACAATTTATAATGTTTGTGGAAAAGGTTTTTACAAATTCCTGTCTTGCAATATTTTTATGTGTTTATTTTTTTAAGAGAGGCAGCAACACAAACGATACAGTTAATATTATACAGAGCCAGTGCTCTCTTTCAGATCCTAAAATTTCTATGGCATTTGAGTGAACTTTGAGCCTTCATAGTAATTTTGTAAAAGGTAAGCACCAGAATTCAATATTTAAATCAACTGACTCACGAACAGCAAATAATCAACACTGTTGTTTATTGGTAAAAAGAAGACGACAACTAATGTCTCTCCAATACATCTTTTTGAAGTGATCCTTGTTCTTGAAAGATTCAGAAAATTTAAAAATAAGTTTGATGAATAGCAAAGGGCCATGGGTATGCAGGAAGATGTGTTGCAGAATACATTCCTCCCTTTGTCTTCTGCTCACTTTCCAGTCTCTCCCAAATGCCTAAATCTACTGGAGAGGGGAATTGAAAAGGGTAGGATTAGGCTGAATGTTTGGCACGACTCTGTAAGGATAGCTGCAGTGTAGGACATCTGTTTTGTAAGAACATCTGATTAAAAGGCCAAGACAAGAAACAGGAAAAGCAAAAAACTGAAGACAGAGATACAGAAGCCCTAAGGGACCAGTGGATAATGAAGTCCATAGAAAAGACCAGACCTGCTGGATGGGCTGTTAAAGGCACCAGGCAAGTGTGACCTTGGGCAGAATCATGCCCAACTTTGTAATAGCTCAGAAGGGAAATGAGAGTGTCCTGGATCTGATGTTAAAGAGCAAACTTACTATAGGATATTTAAGGGGCATCATTGCGAGTGTTTAAACTTCTTATGGGATGCTTGAGGGGATTCTGGGAATGTGCAAAACTTATTGGCTGCTTAGGAGAAGGATAAAATGTCAGAAAAGGGAGGAAAACATTGAGAAAAGGGGCAATTACAGAGGGCACTCTCATGCAAATAAGCTGCAGGTCAGTACACTTGTCTGAGTCCTGTCCATGATCATGGCACAGTCCATCCTCACTTCTTGGTAAGTTCCTGCTTCTATCCATAGAGAGAACTGCATGAGTGTTCATTTTATTTTTTGTGTGTGTAACATGCCAGCAAACTCAAGTCAGACCATCTGGCAAGTAGTCTGGCTGGCAGGTCCTGGAGCTGGATATTGGAAGGACCAAGTCGGGGTCAGCCTGGAGAAGGTCAGGACATTTGTGTCATTTATATGAGTACTGTTTGTGTGTATCATCTGGTGCATCTAAAGGCACTGATCTTCTGCTTATGTTTATCTGCTGCTGGACAATCATGTCTACTCGCACGTGTGAGTTGGGGAAATATGCTCAGCCTTATTACTGACTGAATCTTGAACAGGGAACCACAGCAGCTTCAGACCTTCTTGGGTCCTGAGGTTCACTGGGTTCAGTTTCTTTTAGCAGGCACCATTTATGTTGCCTTGGAATGGTTCAAATATTGTTTATCTTGAGTTTGTATTTTTTTTGAGAAGTATTACACCTCCATATGCTTAGACTGAGGATTATGTTTTTTCAACAGTGATGCATTTTTACAAATACTGCAGTGTTACACATCTTACGATGCAAAAGGGTTTTTTTGGCTTGTTCTTTTTCTTTCTTCTGTGCTCCTTTTTCCAGATTTGTAAATATGGTCCATGTTTCCCTCATTACAACTTGTTGTAATTTTCCTGTTATTTTGGGACTGTGGTGTTTCTTTTAAGTATAATCTAATTCTTTCCCTTTCCTATTAAATTATTACTGATCTAATAACTAAATAGAGCCTTAAGTGTAGGTGTTGGGAGAGCTGCTTTAATTTTTCTTGCATAAATGTGGTTTTGTACAAATGGAATAGCAGAATTCCTTTTCAGAACATAATGGATTGGGTATTTTTCAAAATGCATGTCATGTCAAAGATTTCATATAAGCTTATCTATTTATATAGTCAATATTTTGCACATGTGAATAACACCAGAAAATTATGTTTGTGGTGACCTGTTTTCCTGTTCCCATTTTCCACAGGATGTTGGCCCCATTCTTCTCATTTTACCACTGATTATGAGAGTATAGAGGGATTATTTTCCGCTGGCAGTCACTCAGTGATGGAAAGGAAGTGATGGTGTGTGCAGTGTAGGAGATATCTGCCCAGGAGTCATCTCATCAGAAATTGTGTTTCTTATTTTTCTTTTATGTTCTGTGACTTACCTATTTTCATACTACTTAGCATTTCATAGAGACTAGTAATTTTCCCTTTAAGTTTGCCTTTTTTGGGGGGTCTTTGCAATTTGTTTTCACACTTGGACATGGATTGCTGTGCGTCTGTCAAAATTGATGCTATATATGGAAATCTTGTCTCTGAAGGTTGTATTGTCGGGTGAGCTGTTCACATGGTCCCAAGTCATAAATCTGTGAGAGTTTATCTATGTATGCGAGTCTACTTGTTTCCATTTAACTCCGGCCTTGGAGAGAAAGAGACCCAAGGCGAAAAACTGTTGGAATGCAGAAATATTGAGCAGCTCAGCTAGAATATTCCTTTCTTAAAGTGTTTTTGACTGAATACGGGTTATTTTAACCAGGAGCTAGTTTGAATTTATGGCTGGATATGCAGAAATAGAAAGCTGACAATTCACGATGACATAGTACACTAGGATTTAGTTCCTCAGAGCCTGGTTATGTGTGTCTACAGAGATGGCTACAAATTGACCCAGCTTTCTCTACCCACATTCTGAGCTGACTAAACAGAGGCAGTTTCATGACTTCTGTGTCCATGCAAATATTCTGATGAGTGACGTATGCTGAAATACAATGCATATTGGCACGGTCATTACTCTTACCCAGCTCTGGGTAAAGGCAGATGAGTCCAGATCTAACTGCACAGGCACAGGTAGATGCCATCCTTTGGCACCCTTGACAGTAAAGCTTGTGTACATAAGTTCTGGCTTCGCAAGAGAACAGGGTCACCTGAAGCGTGATATCAAATAGGTTTTGGCATCTAAGGAAGCGACTGCTTCAGAAATTATGTTTTTCTTCAGCCTGTTGACACGTGAAAGTTGACAGCACCCCAGTTTTTGGGAATCCTCTTTCCAAGAACTTAAATTTCTCCCTGCCATAGAGCAGTAGAAGCTTGTCTTCGAGAGCTAGCCAGAGATGCTGAGACCACCCACTCAAACACGAGACACCCAGGGTGGCACTCAGCTCCTCTGACTTTAGATAGGCCTATTGCAGATGTTGCGGTTACAAAATTGCGAAGATACCATTAGAGTTAGCAGAGTAAAAAGCTATTCATGCTGTCCTAAAGTAGACGTCTTTAGTTAGGGCCCCTTTAGACTTAACTGGCTGTATTGACTAGGGCCTCAGGTCGATTTCCTACACACGGGCAACCTAATGCCATCTCAGAGGCCGTAATGAAGCGAGCTGAATCCCACCCGAGTTCTAGTTCCCTCTTCTACCAAGGAGGTTTGGATTCTGTATCCCCATAGCTGAGAATTAGTGGGCACTTTCTCCACACATTCTTTGTAGCCTGTGCAGTTAGAGAGCAAATATTGGGGCTCAAGGATGCGTTTTTTCCCCTTGTTCTAAGCATCTCCATTCAGCAAGCTTCAAGAAACGTAATGCAAAGTACTTCTGTGATGGGTTGTCTTTGGCTGGATCCCAGGTGCCCACCAAAGCTGCTCTTTCACTCCCCTCCTCGGCTGGAGAGAGGAGAGAAAGTGCAACAAGAAGCTTGTGGGTCGAGACAAGGACAAGTAGCGATCATTCAGCAATTGCCGTCAGAGTCAAAAGAGACTGGACTTGGGGAAATTTGTTTCATTTATTGCCAATCGAATCAGAGTAAGGTAATGAGAACTAAACCCAAATCTTAAAACACCTTCCGCCCACCCCTCCTTTCTTCCCGGGCTTGAATTTGCTCCCCATTTTCTCTGCCTCCTCCCCCCGAGTGCCACAGGAGGTCGGGGAATGGGGGTTGCGGTCCGTTCATCACATGTTGTCTCTGCTGCTCCTTCCTCCTCAGGGGGAGGACTCCTCACACTCTTCCCCTGCTCCAGCCTGGGGTCCCTCCCACGGGGTGCCGTCCTTCAGGAACAGGCTGCTCCACGGTGGGTCCCCCACGCGGCCACGAGTCCTGCCAGCAAACCTGTGCCAGCGTGGGCTCCTCTCTCCACGGGGCCACAGGTCCTGCCAGGAGCCTGCTCCAGTTCTGGCTTCCAGTGGGGTCACAGCCTCCTTCGTGCAGCCCCCTGCTCCAGCGTGGGGCCCTCCCCAGCCTGCAGGTGGACATCTGCTCCCCCACGGAGCTCCATGGGCTGCAGGGGCACAGCCGGCCTCGCCATGGTCTTCAGCAGGGGCTGCAGAGGGGTCTCTGCTCCGGCCCCTGGAGCCCCTCCTGCCCCTCCTTCTGCACTGACCCGGGTGTCTGCAGAGATGTTTCTCTCATGTATTCTCGCTCCTCTCTCCCGCTGCACTTGCTGCCTGCCAGTTCTTACCCCCCTTCTGAAATACGTTATCCCAGACGTGCGACTACTGTTGCTGACTGGCTCGGCCTTGGCCAGCGGTGGGGCTGTCTTGGAGCCGGCTGGCATCGGCTCTACTGGACATAGGGGAAGCTTCTAGCAGCTTCCCACAGAAGCCACCCCTGCAGCCCCCCTGCAATGTTTTTAATTGCTAATAAACATTTGTACCTTAAAAAAAAAAAAAAAAGATATTTCTAAATACCACAAGACATCTGAAGTGAAGAGGTGTTCCTAAAGTTAGATATCCTACAGGAAATACACAGCTCCACCTGTTACTCCTGCTTTCCCTTGAATACCAGAGTGACCTCTAATCTCAGCCTTGCTTAAGGAGGGTGTTACCTCTGTTGGTAGATCAACCCTTATTTCAGAAGGGGGGGGGGAAAAGAGAGAGAGAGAGAGAGAGAGAGAGAAGGAAAGACAGACAGGCAGCAAGGAAGGCTTGTTTTCCCTTGAAGGAGTCAACTCAGGCAGCACCTGGAGCATCACCGGTGTCTGAGCCTGCGCCCAGAACGTTTGTGCTGTCTGTTACAAGCTCCTGAAGGCACTTGCGACAGCAAAGCAATGCCTTGTAACCCTCTGCCGCCTTCCTGTGCATCAGAAGGCCTGCCTATATCTTCCGCAGCTTTGCCCACAGAAGCCTGAATGGCTGTGCTCCGGGGTGTTGGAAGGCACAACACAAACTTCCTCCGGTCACTCTGACACCTTGAACACAGAAGCCAACACAGTTTAATAGGAAGAATCTCACTTTCTCACAGAAACCACCTTTTACATTACATCTTTTCATCCCGTAAGAAAGCATGTGTCCCTACATTACGTACATAGTTACCCACCAAAACCGCCAACGTCATACAACGTATCCCGCGATACGGAGGGGTTTGCGCAGCCCCCGCTCTCTGTGCACCTCACAGACCTCTGCGCTTTCTGCTTCTGCCCCTGGTGCTGGCGGCTCTGTGGCCGATGCACCGGCAAGCCCAGCCGCATCCTCCTCCTCCTCAGAGAGTCCCTGGCCGTGCTCAATGAGCGATTGCTATGAACGTACTGTAAAAAGCCCTTTTTATAGCCTGACACAACACTGGCCAATTTCAACTCTAGCTGAGCTTTGCCTTTTTCTGTTCTCTCCTTACACGTATGAACTACAGCTCTGTGATCTTCCTGCCAAGCCGGACCTTGGTCCCAGGGATCATAACATTCCTTTTTCCACCTGAGTTGAAAAAGGAGGTCCCTGTTCAGCCAAGCTGGTCTTCTGCCCCTCTTGTTTGACTTCAGACTCCACCAGATTGCCTGCTCCCGTGCTTGCAGAAGGTGGTTCTGAAAAACTAAGCTGCTCTCTGAGCCCTAAGCCCTCCAAAGCAGCTTCGTAGGGGACACTGCAGACTAGCTCTCTGAGTAGCTTCAAGTTTGCTCTCCTGAAAAGCAAGGTAGCAACTCCTCTGAGCTGTATCTCATTACACTCAAAAGTTTAAACTCCCCTGTTTGGTGATCACTGTTATCCCATCTCCTACGAGTCCTTCTCCATACACAAACAGGAGGGACTAAGAGATCTGTTGGGTAGATAAGCAGCCATGGGGAACCACGGTGAGCAGTGGAGTGAGCTGCTGCATGGGCTACGTGCTTTGCGAGTGCGAAGCCAGCCCCTGGCTCAGTGAGTGCCTGGGAAAGGGAGTCTGCAGCCGTGAAGGACAGAGCCGGCCAGCAGGACAGCTGGCAGCCTTCACTCGGGCATTGCCCACCTTGTGACTGGCTGTACCTGTGATGATGTTAATGCTCTTTGTACACAGGTCTGTTGCGTCGTGCTGTGTTGCGAAGCAGACTTGCAGAGGCGTGCCCTGTCTGCCCATCGGGACTCAAGGCACATTTCCTCCAAGCGCAGCAGCCAGGCTTTGGGCAGCCTCGCCTCATGCTGCTTTTGACATTGCCAACCAGGATCAAGTTTCTATCCTCGGGTTTTCATGTAGGAACCAATTAGTGAACAAGTCCTGTTTTAATGGAGTGGCAACTCAAACAGTATTACGCTGGTAGAAAGCCTTCAGGAGAAGACTGGTGTCCTCTGGACCTCGCAGTAAGGCAGCCAGCAGCTCTGTTTCTGCTATAGCTACAAACATCCGCGAGTGAAACAACCGCAGCTTTTTAATACAGTTACAGAGGTTTACACTTTTCTTTGCAGACACAAAGCATGCTTTTGTCTTGAACTTTTCATTAGTCTGAAAAAAAGATCATTGGTAGTATAGGATACCATGCTGTTTATTAAATGTACATAAATTAACATCTACACAGAAAGGATGTTTTCCTCATCAGAAACAATGCTGAAACGATGAGCAACTCTGAAAAGAAAGGTACATAAGGCTCCCGTGCACAAACCCCAAAGCTTCAAAGGAGAAAGGTGAAAGAGCGCTACATCCTTATGTCACAGGACAACCTGTGATTAACCCGAGTTATGGACACTGTCACATCATAGGTAGTTGGGGCCAGTTCAGATCCCCTGCCTTCTAGATCAGCCGCCTTGATGAGCTGGGTGTTTCAACTGTTATAAAGCTGCAGAATCAACCAGAATCGACACTGAAATGACTGTGCTGGCTACAGAATGGCTAGAATAAATATGGGGGTGTGTCCAGTTTTTTTCCGGTCCTGGAGGGTGGCTGGGATTTGGGGCACCATGTAAGCTGGCTTTTTTAACTCCTCCTTCCCATCAGTCCCTAGGCACAGGCACGTGTTGTGGCTGAAAGCAAAGCATCACCACTCCAGTTCTGATTGACAGAAAGGGGGGTGTTTGCGTCGGTCCAGAGAGCGCTGATGGGTCGGAGAAGTAAGAGCGGAGTTTTTGCTGTAGCTAACCTGGAGTTAACTCAGCTAATGGAAACTGCAAGCCAGTCATGTTTGATCAAGAATACTAAGAAAGGGTATTGTGCTGTGTGCTGCATACAAGGACTTGCACCGACCAAAGGGCAGCAATGGGTGCTCCCTTCTTGTATGCAGCAAGGTGGTGCAGCGTCTCTCTGCCAAGAATGAGTAGCGGCAAAGAAAACCTGGAGGGTTTTATAGTCTGGAACATGCTGTCCAGCGTGTCCCTCGTGTCCCTCTCAGATGATATACACCTCCACGCCCAGCACGCCCCATGGAATCTGCAGGTGACATGCCAGCTCCCCACGGGGGCAGCTGTGCCGGCTGGTGGGCTTTTGCTGACGGAGCCGAGGAGTGAGCCAGCAAGGCCTCCCGCCAGGGCTGGGCTGGGTCTGAGGGCGGTGCGGGGCCGCTCCGGCGTCGCGGTGCCCGAGTGAAATGTGCCGGCCGGAGCAGAAGGGCGCGGTGCCTCCCTCCTCGCCTCCGCCGAGGTGGTGCTGGGGCTGCATCGCGCCCCTCAAAGCCCAGGCAGCAGAGCTCATGCGGGCAATCCAGGCAGCAGAAAAAAATCGGCACCTGCAAGAAGAGAGTCCAAAGTGCTGATGAAACCATGAAGGCAGGAAGAGGCACGACTTTGTGCCCTGTTCTTTGGGCAGTGTGCTGTCCAAGGGGCAGCTCCTGGCACACGAGAGGGAACCGTCCCTGGCAGTGGCTACGGCACGGCTTTGTCCCCTTCTCCACACGTGTGACACCCTCAGAGCTCTGCAAGTTGACAGAGATGTGCAGCACTGCTTTGCTAGGCAGCAGGGCTGGGCAGGGCAGCTGTGCTGTGGTCCTTTCCAAAAGCCGAGCAGCAGCACGCCTCACTGTCCCTTGCTAGAAAGCCAGGCTTGAAGGCAAAACACGCTGCTTTGGTAGTGTTTGGTTGTTTTCTTCTTCCCTCAATTGTCTCAGGTGCAACGTGAGCTTTTTACAAAGTGCCAGTACCTCAGGGTCTACAGCTACGTGACACAGCTCCTTGCTGCGTCTTTGGGATTCAGACACCAGCAGCCAGTGCTGGGCTTGCCAGCTGACATGAACAGAAAAGGGAGACTTTGCCTCTTTCTGTAGGCAGCGGGTCAAAGAGCTCAAAAAATTGCTATGAGCCTTGTGACTCTGCTGGGGTGTTGCTCAGCCTTGCACAAACAGAGCTGCCACAAGTGCCGAAGGAGAGCTGCCAATGCTGGAGTGAGATGTCGGAGCAGTGTTCGGAGCTTTGAAAGATGGGCAGCAGAGCCTGCTACACACCTGGGCTCCTCGTTCTTCTTGCCTGCCTGGATGTCCTCAGTTGCCCATCCCGCAGAGCTCTGCTCCCAACTTGCTCCTCTCGCTGTCCAGTAGCCCGTTGCTCCCCTCTTCACAGGTTGCTCTTCTCGAGCCTGGCAAACTTTCCATTCAATGTATTGTTAGACAGGTCAAGCCATGATAAACGTGAACCAGTTCTGCTCTTAACCACACCTAGCTCATTTTACCTTGTCTCCCCAGAGGAGCTCTCCAGGTGTTCACTTTCTGGAGGGACTGGAGGCACCTGCAATGGAAATGTGCAAGTTAACGGGTGGCAAGGACCTTCCTGCCCAATTGCTACCTTAGCTCGGAAAGGCACAGCCCTTGGATGGGTTTGCTCAGCCCAGCTGAGCCAGTTCTGGTGGCATCACCGCACAAACCGCCATGGCCATCCTGCACCACCCTTCCTCTGCACCTTTGCAGAGCTGCCGGCTAGTGGGTGACCTTGCTTGTCCCTGTGGCAGCACTCTCAACTTCTGACAGTGCTGTCACCCTCTTTGTGGCCCTGACATACCGCTGCTGCTTCTGCTTCCACCTCTGGTGCTGGCAACTCCTTGGCCGACGTGCCGGCAAGCCCAGCCACATCGTCCTCCTCCTCAAAGAGCTGCGGGGGACAGAGGAGGACAGTTGCTTGGCTGGGGACAGGCCCCGGGGCCGGTGAGCCTTCCTCCGGGCCAGGAGCGAGCGTGGGCGGCTCTGCTTTCACTAGGGCAGGACGCAGGGGTGGCTGGAGGTGGGGGAGGTGGGGCGGAGCCGGCTTGGTCCCCGAGCCCCAGCCGGGGTCCCTCTGCTGGGGACAGCGCCTCTGCGCAGGAGCCAGCGCCACGGGCACCCCCCGGCCAGGCTGGCTTACCTGGAGGGGCTGGGGCAGCGTGCCGTCCTGGCTGCAGAGAGCTGCCAGGGGCCGGCCGAAGAGACCCGCCCTGCCGGCACAGCCCGACTGCCCGGGCGCCTCCGCAGCGGCCAAGGTCCCTCGCCGCGCAAAGGGCCAGGGCAGCCCCCTCGTCCTGCTGCGGGTCCCGCCTGCCGCCAGGGAAAACAGAGCAGAGAGCCATGGAGGGCAAGTGCCAGGTGAATGCTGCCCGAGCCTCCGTGCGCTGTGCCCCCGCCAACAGCGAGGGAGAGGCGTGGCTGGGGAACGAGGCGCCCCGGGGGCTCAGCTCTCTGCGGCCGTGCCCTGCGGGAAGGGCAGCAGCAGCCCCTGAGCAGCGCAGGTGCCGCCTGCCAGCGCAGGAGAGAGGGGCCGTCCTGCCCCCGTCTCCTCCAAACTCACCGTCCGAGTGGCCACGTCCACCTTGGCTGCCGGAGGGGACGGGAGGTGGCTTCTGCTGGGCACCAGCCTGCAAGAAATGCGCTGCGCTCAGCGAGCAGCCCCGCAGCACGAAGGGCCCCTGGCGAGCTGCATCGGCCGCGGGCCATGAGTGAGATGTGGGGACGGCCGAGATGGCGGCCCGGGGGCTCCTCACCTCTGCCAGGCCCTCGACCAGCCTCTCCAGGCTGCTGGCGTTGAGTGTTTTGGCCTGGGCAAGGGGAGAAGAGCAGCAGGTGAGAAGCCATGGGGCTGGTGCGGGGTTGGAGCAGCCCCTGGGGCAGAGCGGGGCCAGGAGGGAGACTCACGGCATTGCGGCCGCGCAGCTCCTTCAGCAGGAGCTTGATGGAGGGCAGCTGGGTGACGCGGGCTCCCTCCACTCCTTCTGCTGGCCTGTGCACGGGGCAGGGGCAGAGAAAGAGCTGTGTGAGACCCAAGCTGCCTCTTCCCTCGCCTGCCAGCCCGGGGAGCCCTTCCAAGCTGCCCCGAAGCAGCCGGGCACCGCCCGGCCGTCGAGCGGAGAGCAGTGGCAAGGAGGGAGGACGGGGCTGGGTGAAGCAGCTCCGCCAGCTCTGCCCGCTCCAGAGCCGCCCGCAGCCATGGGGGCAGCTCTCCCCAGCTCAGGAGCGGCGTTTCCGCATCGTACGGCTACGGCTAGAGCATCCCCCCGTGCTGTGAGCACGGGCCCCCCAAGCTGCTCTGCCAGGCAGGGCTTACCCACGGAGCGCGCTGAGCCAGAGCTCCTTCAGCGAGCGGGAGCTGCAGGAAAGAGAGGAGAAAGAGCCTGAGTGCCCGCTGCTGCCCAGCCCGCGGGCAGAGGCGGGCGCCGGCACAGCCCTGCCCCGTGGGGACGGCTGCAGAGGCAGGAGGAAGCCGCGTGGGGCCGGACAGAAGCGCTGCCCGGCCCTGCCGGGGGACGTGGCACCAAGACCCACCAGAAGGTGACGACGCAGAAGCCATAGGGCCAGGCGAGGACGAGGGACGTGGTGGCCTTGTCTTCCTCCTCCTGGGCGGCATCCCCGGCCGCCCCCTTGCCGCCGCTCAGCACCCACAGCCGGCGCAGGGCCAGGCAGAGCTGCGGGCGCGGGGCGCTGCCACGTCTGCAGAGAGGAGCGGCAGGGAGTGACCTGGAGGTGGCCGAGCCCGGCGGCTGCCCTCTGGCCTCCGCCTGCCCCGCGCACGGCCACGGGTGCAGCCAGCAGCAGGGTGCCGGGGCCTGGGGCTGCTCCTTGGGCGTCCCTGCCCCGGTGCCGGGGCCAGGCCTTAGGAGGAAAGGCAGCCGGGGTCTGCGCCTCTTACTTGGCCTTGGCGATGATCAAGGCATCGCTGAAGAGGAGGAGGTGCCTCTTCCCCGTCCCGCGGCCCTGCGTCACCCGCACGCGCTGGTGGAGCAGCGGCTCGGCTGATGCCGGGCCGGGCGCGCACTGCTGCTCGGGGCCAGGGTAGACCCTGCAGAGCAGGCGGCAAAGGGCGTGAGAAAGGCGGCTGCTGCGGGGCCCGGCTGCGCCGGCGTGTCCCCGAGCCGCGGGGGGAGCCCACCTGGAGCCGTAGCAGCAGTTCAGCTGGCCCATCGTGCCGGGGCCAGGGGAGTCCTCGCGCCGGACACGCTGCTGGGGCTCCGGAGAGCTCCCAGCCGGCTGGAGCGAGGCTGTCGAGGGGGTCCCGGTGCCGGGCAGTGCCGCTGGGTGAGAGCTGGTCTCTCCCTGGAGCTGCCGGGTGCTGGCAGAGCCGTGCCTGCAGGCACTGTGGCCGTTGCCGGGCCAGCGCCGCGACATCACAGCTGCCATTCCAAGCCCGGGGGGGGGGCTGGGGGGCGGGGCTGGGGGAGGGGCTCCTGTCTCTCTCGGCCTGGGGAGCCCGGGCCTGGGCACAGCACTGCGGGCATGGCCTCAGCAGCGCTGAGCAGAGGGCAAGGCTCCCCTCCCTCCAGCTGCTGGCAAGGCTTTGCCCAGCGCAGCCCAGGGCACCGCCGCCCGCCGCCTTTGGCCAAGGGCACGGTGCTGGCTGCTGCTCAGCTTGGTGTCCAGCAGGACCCACGGGCCTGTTGCGTTAAGAGGCAGAGCAATTTGGCAGAAACTAAACCCCCTTGCTTTCCAGTCGATCCTCAGATATCAGAGGGACTGGGGGCGGCTGAGCTTAGGTTCTGAGTGATGCCCAAAGTCAGCGTTAGTAGTCCGGTCGCGCCCAACACCTTTGTTGGACTATCACGGGTCCGGATGCACTACTAACATCACACTACCTGCTCAGCCGGACACCTCCTGAACGAACACGGCCGCACTCAGAGGTACGGTCGCGTTCAGGGACCACACACGGCTGAGTCAATCAATAGTGCGATTTATTGAACACACGGCTGAGTCAATCAATAGTGCGATTTATTGAAGCAACAGATATACAGGTTCTTTGGATTGCCGGTGATAAATTCACTACCTATAAAGCACGTGCAAATGCTAAAACTACGAGGGACACTACTTGGCTATAAACGCCTTAAAAGATGTAAAGTGACTCTATATAGAGATTTCTAAGTTTCCCGGGAAGGCACTTGGTATGACCAAGGGTTCAAATCTTGCCCAACGGCGTCCCGATGGGGGGAAGAGAGGCTCAGCCCGTCGACTGATCCCAGAAGTTAGAGTGGTACACAACGATGGTATCTTCCCTAACATCCAGCTCTTAAAACATTATTTTATAGTGTTTTACTTTGCAGGTGGAGCTTGAGTGACTCTAGTCATACATACCTTTATCAGGATTGGTGCAGAATTCTCTCGCTTCGCGTTTAAAGGTACAGACTAGGAAAAATTCAGTGCGCACACTCATTGAGGAGGGGTCGCACCTTGGGGGGGTGGTAGCTTTTGAGAGGGGTGTGCGTTTTAGTATTATAATGATATTATAATTAGCAAAGTTCACTCTAAGGACAGCACTTCATCAAAGTTGACAGGTCTTTGGCCCAGGACATTGTAAGCGCAGCTTATCAATGTACATCCTGTGCATCCCTAAACTCCCCGGTTCACAGAGCGTGGCCGCGAGGTCTCCACTCCGCTCCAGCCTCCATGTAATCTCTCCCAGAGTCAGCACACCAGGCGCCCCTGATGTTGCCAACATCCAAGGCCGTTCAGGGAGTCTCCATGGCACAGACCCGTTGTGCATGAGTGCTACGTTCCACCTGGTTTCAAGGCTGTTCTTAGAGGGTAAATTTCCAAAGTACCCCTCAGCGATTACTCCACATCTCTGGATGAGGGATCCGGAGATTATTTTGCCTTTGAGTGGGAGGACCCAGAAACAGGACGAAAACAACCATTAAGATGGACTGTGTTACCACAAGGGTTTACAGAGTCACCAAATCTATCTGGACAAACTTTAGAGAAAATTCTACAAGATTTCACAATACCGAAGGAGGTAAAATTATTGCAATATGTGGACGATTTATTAGTAGCAGGAGAAACTGAAGAGGGGATCCGAAAAGCCACCATTAAATTGTTAAATTTTCTAGGGGAAAAGGGATTAAAGGTGTCCCGATCAAAGCTGCAGTTTGTAGAACAAGAAGTAAAATACTTAGGACATTGGCTGAGTAAGGGAAGGAAGAAGTTAGATCCTGATAGGGTATCTGGGATTCCATCCTTAAGACCCCCACAAGCTAAAACGGAAATTAGGCAAATACTGGGATTATTAGGATATTGTAGACCATGGCTTGAAAATTATAGTGAAAAAGTAAAATTCCTATATGAAAAATTAACTAATAACCAACTTAAATGGCTTATTGAAGACAATCAGAGATGTGAGGAAGTAAAAAAGGCATTAATACAAGCACCTGTATTGAGCCTCCCAGATCTAGAAAAACCTTTCTATCTCTCTGTGAATACATCAAGCCAGACAGCATACGGAGTTCTTACTCAAGACTGGGCAGGAATCAAAAAACCCGTGGGGTATTGTTCTAAGTTACTTGATCCAGTAAGCAGAGGATGGCCTGCTTGTCTCCAAGCTTTGGTTGCTACAGCATTATTAATAGAAGAAGTTAGGAAGATTACCTTCAGTGCTCCTTTAAAAGTGTATACCCCACACAATGTCAGAAATGTTTCACAACAAAAAGCGGAAAAATGGTTAATGGACAGCCGGATTCTAAAGTACGAAGCAATACTAATAGACTCCCCTGACTAAGCGTGACTTCTGCTCAGAGTCCAGCACAATTTTTGTTTGGAGAACCATCAGAGGAATTACAACATAACTGTTTAGAGGTAATTGAGACCCAGACTAAGGTGAGACCAGATTTAAGAGATGCTGAGTTGGAAAATGGAGAAGCGCTGTTCAGAGATGGCTCCTCCTGAGTGGTAGAAGGGAAGAGAAAATCGGGATATGCAATAATTAATAAGGACTTAGAACTTGTGGAATCAGGACCTCTGAGTCCATCATGGTCAGCTCAGGCTTGTGAGCTGTATGCCCTATGTAGGGCCCTGGGATTATTAAAAGGAAGAAGTGGGGCTATATTTACAGATTCTAAATACGCATATGGGGTGGTCCACTCTTTTGGAAAAATTTGGGAAGAAAGAGGTTTGATTAATACTCAAGGGAGGATTTTAATACATCAAGAATTAATAGTAAAAATTTTAAAGGCTTTAAGAGAACCAAAGGAGATAGCAGTGGTACATGTGAGGGGACACCAAAAGGGATTAGATTACCGAACGAGAGGAAATAACTTAGCAGATAAAGAGGCCCAGGAAGCAGCCTTGAGGACTAAAGTTGCCAAAATTAATGCCATACAAACAAAGGAGGACACCAGCAAAGAAGAACGAGAGGAAAGAGAGAAGAAGTTTGCCCCACAAGAACAAACAAAATTGGAGAAAATAGGAGCTAAATTAGAACAAGGAAAATGGACACTGCCCGATGGGCGAGAAATGTTGCCAAAAGCCTACACCAGGCGAATATTAGAACGTTTGCGTGTGCAAACACATTGGGGTACAAAAGCGTTAAGTGATCATTTTCTTAAACAATTTGGTGGTATTGGAATTTTTGAAATAGCAAAGCAAATTACACAAGGTTGCTTAACCTGTCAAAAGGTAAATAAGACAGTGTTTGGACAAGCAGCCACGGGAGGGAGAAAAACAGCTTACAGACCTTTTGAGAAAGTCGATTTCACTGCATTGCCTAAGGTAGGGAGGATAAAATATTTATTGGTAATAGTAGATCATTTAACACAGTGGGTAGAAGCGTACCCTGTAGCACGAGCTACGGCACAGATGGTGGTAAAAATTTTATTGGAACATTTGATACCTAGATATGGGATAATCCAGTACATTGATTCTGACCAGGGCACACATTTTACTTCTAAAATAATAAAACTATTATGTCAATCATTAGGTATTCAGTGGGAATACCACACTCCGTGGCACCCACAAAGCTCGGGGAAGGTAGAAAGAATGAATCAAACAATAAAACAACAATTGGCTAAATTAATGATTGAGACGCAAATGCCCTGGACGAAATGTTTACCACTGGCACTTCTAAACGTAAGAACTAAACCATACAGTGAGACTGGATTATCGCCATATGAAATGTTATATGGCGTGCCTTATTTTCAAGGAATGCCTCTGGGGAACAATGTAATTGAGCATCATAGTATCCAACAATATATAATTACCCTTGGAAAAAGTTTAAAAGAATTAAGAGAGATTGGGATGGTGGCCCAAACACCACCTTTAGGATTTGCAATTCATCAGTTAGAACCAGGAGATAAAATTCTGACAAAAACATGGAAAGAAGGAAACCTATCTCCCCTCTGGGAAGGACCTTTCCTTGTTTTATTAACTACAGAAACAGCTGTGAGAACTGCTGAAAAAGGATGGACACATGTGTCACGAGTGAAAGGTCCAGTGAAGGAGTGGAAAGTCACATCTGACTCAATTGCTGTGGGAATTTTATTGCGGCTACTCCTGTAATAGAAACAGCAGTGAAACATGAAATTCCCACAGTTGCTAAAAATCTATTTGTCAATCTTGCTGAAAACATTGCTAAGTCATTGAATATAGCTAATTGTTACGTTTGTGGTGGAACAAATCAAGGTGAATGATGGCCATGGGAAGCTATGGAGAGCAATATAAGTAATCCCCAAGTTTGGAAAACAATGGGAAAGGGTAATAGGAAACAACAATGGGTACTCCAAACGAGTATAATCGGAAGGAGTTGTTGGCAAAAGAAGAACAGGAAAAAGGAGCTGGAACTAGAATTTGTCCTTTGTGTAGAAGGTGGTGTGTATTTGTAAGATTAGTGTTGCAGGCTAACTGGCAGTTTTCTGTAGCCATAAAGCCTTGCAAATAAAGAGGATCGCCAGGCTCGGGCAAGTGCTCAGGTCTGGACAAACCACTGATCTAGCAAAGCTCTGGCCTTCACAAGCAGTGCTCAATTAATTTGGGTACTAAGAAAGCACCCCCTTAAAGGAAAGGAGAGGGCAAGACCGGAGGGGAACTGGTATTGCGGCTTAAAAAGGGTCTGCCAAGGGCTGCAACCCCTTCGGGCTGTGACCGCCGACCACTATGGCCCTGACCGGACCTCTTCTAGTTCTACTTGGGGTGAGTTCCTTGACTCTGACTACGGCAAATAACTGTAGTCAATATTGGAACAAGTCCAGCTGGGGTTTACCCCAGAAAAATGGAAAAAGTGAGGACCTTTTCTAATTGTACAGCCTGTACCTGTAATCATATTTGCCAAGGAATTGGAACAATAAAACCTAGGTTTTTTTCCTGTTACCCATAAATCAGGGAGAGCCAGGTGTATAACGAATGGCCTCCTGAGAGACAAACTTGGAAAGGAGTCAATCTAGGAGGATTTGGGGGAGATTTTATGGGTGGTGATTGGCTTACTAAAATCGGGATAGTTGTACTGGGGATATGTGGGGGATTGTTACTAGATTAATCTACTCGGTTATACAAGGAATGCAGATATCTGCAGTACTCAATTGGAAATGAAAACACGAATCAATACTGCAAAGAAGAAGATGGGGGATTGTGAAATATGTTCACCTGATTCGTGTGATGAAGTGTAATCTTCTGTACTTTTATGGATTTCTCCTGCACCATAAAAAGGGGTATTTTACAGAAGAAAGTTAAACTACTTTGCTGGTATATCAGCTCAAACCAGTTTGACCACTGACCGCATAGTATTGTGTAAAGAGAAACTTGTAAAGTGCATGCATAAAGTTTGGGGTCATCCTGGGGGCACACCGAGGAAGATTTGACAAGACTCTAGAATGAGAAGAGGGCATGCGCCGAAGAAGACACGCCTATTCATGAATACGTATTAGCAGACAGGATATAAACCAAGAACAGTAACTGTACCGCGTGCATCTTGGTGGAGCGGAGACTCCCGGAGCACCCAGCGCTGTTTGCTTGCCTCTATTCGCTTAATAAATTGTAAATTTGAATTGGAATCCTGTTTGGGACTAAATCATTTATCACATCCTTATCCAGCATCTTTTCAAAATACTGGTAAGACTCAAGCCTGCGTCGTAACTGGTTCCTCTTCCATCCGCTGTAGGAGTCCCCTGTGTTCCGGAAACACCACAGGGCACATCGAACTATAACACAAAGCGCTATGGATAGAACCACAATAATTATTCAAGTAACAAATAATCGTTGTAACCATGATAGGTTTGGTAAACCAAGAGGTTAACTTTCCCACAGCTCAGAAAACCCCCAAAAGGTGTCATCTTGAGTTACTTCACGTAGGATTTTTGCTTGTTCTCTGATCTCCCGTAAGTCAGCAGATATTCACCCACTTTGGTCTACATACCTGCAACAGCTGACATTGATTACTGTGCACACCCCTGCCTGTGAGGCTAATATTAAATCTAGAGCCATACGATTTTGTGATACTATTTTCGATAAACTAGTAGTTTCTTCTTGGAGTTTCCTGATGGCATCTATAGTTTTATTCTCAATTATCTCTATTACAGCCGAGATGTTTATTATAGCTTTTTCTAACTCGCTAACCCCCAGAAATGGGATTAGCCACCGCACAAAGCTATGATAGCGTGTCAGCTTTTCTATTAAGGGCTTACTCACCCTTCAGTTTCTTCTCACGGGATTCTGTGTTGTTTTATCAATAATAGTGATGTTGGGAACCAGGGTGTCCAAAGTACATGCTCCCCACCACCTCAGAGGTAAAGTTTTCCGAGCTGCTGTACCACACAACCAGTACCACCCTGTCCCTAGCAGAACCGGGAGGCCAATATAATTAAGTAACTGAAATGCTGGATCAATAGAGACAAAATGTGGTCCTCTGTCAGAGGATATAGTTGCTGGAACTCCAAAATGTGGTATTATCTCTTGTATCAATGCTTTAGCTGTCTCCCGAGCTTTAGCTGTTCTGGTTGGGAATGCCTCTGGCCAACCTGAAAAGGTATCAGTTAATACCAATAAATATCGATACCCCCCTTTTCTTGGAAGTTCTATAAAATCAATCTGTCATTATTGCCCAGGCCCATTGTCTTTCCCAATCTGGCCCATTTCTGGCTTGGCGGTATTCTTGGGATTAGTTTGGAGGCAAAGATCACGTTGTTGAGTTACCTGTCTCACCATAGTATACAAATTTCTGGCCACACTTTCTCTAATTAAATGTTTATATAGAGTCTCCATCTCCCAATGCCTTTTCCTATGTTCTTCCCTTACCAAATGCCATATTAGGCAGGAGGGAATAATCACTTTTCCTTGTGGGGTATAAGCCCACCCTTCTTTGTTATATGACCCTTCCAGATCTGTGATAAGGTTTTGATCTTCCTCGGTATATTTTGGCTTACCTTCTAGGGAGATTCGCCGTCAGGGACTAAAGCTCCTTCTGGTTTTATCTCTGTTTTAGCTACCTGTTTTGCCTCTCTGTCCACCAGCTCATTTCCTCTCTCCAATTCCGAGCTCACTTTCCGGTGAGCCTTAATATGCATAATCGCCACCTTCTCAGCAAGTTGGACTGCTTTCAACAGTCTCAAAATCTCTTTTGCATGCTTAATAGTTTTCCCTTGAGAGCTCAGTAACCCTCTTTCCTCCTAGATTGTTCCATGCACGTGCACAACTCCGAAGGCATATCTTGAGTCTGTATAAATATTCACAACTTTGCCTTGAGCCACTTCCAAGGCTCGGGTCAGAGCAATTATTTCTGCGCTCTGTGCAGAGGTATTTATGGGCAAAGGTCTATTATTTCTTGACTAGTGGTAATGGCATATCCCATGTGTCTTTTACCACTCAGGACATAGCTGCTTCCACCTGTGAACCAGTTTTCTCCGCTTTCCATAGGGTTGTCTTTTAGATCTGGTCGGTTTGCGTACGTTGTTTCAATAGTCTCCAAAGAGTCATGATGCGCTGGTTCTCCCGTGTTTCCACTAAGGAAAGAAGCTGGGTTGACAATGTTAGTAACTACGACCTCCACATCATCCTGTTCTATCAGTATAGCCTGATATCTCAGGGATCTTTGTGGAGAAAGCCAGTGCCCACCCTTTGCGTCCAGCACTGCGGACACTGTGTGAGACACTAAAACAGTCATCTTCTGGCCCAGAGTAAATTTTCGGGCTTCTTGTACATTCAATATTACAGCTGTAATTGCTCTCAAGCATCCAGGCCAACCCTTCGCAGTTGCGTCTAACTGTTTGGAAAAGTAGGTAACTGCTCGTCGATAGGGGCCCAGATCTTGTGCTAATATTCCCAGAGCAATTCCCTGTTTCTCGTGGGAAAAGAGAAAAAAACGGTTTACTCACATCGGGGAGCTCTAAGGCCGGAGCCGACACCAAAGCTTTCTTTAGTCGCTCAAAGGCTCGTGTGGTCTCTTTGCCCGTCCAGATCATACAATCGTATCGTAACAGTTTCCTTTCTCCAGACGGTATTTCCCAAGATTCCAAGTCTTTTGCGAGCTCATTGCCAAAGATGGTAGACTGTTCGTAAATCCTTGTGGCAACACCGTCCAAGTGAGCTGAGTCTTGCGACCACTTTTGGGGTATTCCCATTCAAATGCAAATCATTTTTGGCTGGCTTCATGGAGAGGGAGGCAAAAGAAGGCATCCTTCAGATCTAAAACAGTAAACCAAGTTAGTTCAGGTGTTAATACGGTCAACAGGGTATATGGATTTGCTACTACGGGGTAAAGGTCCTCAGTTATTTTATTTACGGCCCGTAGATCCTGGACCACACTATACAACCCGTCAGGTTTACGAACAGGTAATACAGGGGTGTTGAAATCAGACTCACAGTTTTTCAGTAATCCTATTTATAAAAATCTTCCAATCACTGGCCGAATTCCTTCCTTACCTTCCCTTCTGCGGGCAGACTGGTTAAGAATAGACTCAGTATCTGGATATATTGCTGATCTTTTACTTCCAGAGTAATTTCTCCTTTTTCAAATGTAATTTTTGCACCCAATTGTTCTAACAAATCTCTTCCCAAAAGTGGCTTTGGGGAGTTGGGCCTATGTAGGAATTTGTGGATACCCCATTGTTTTCCCAATTTATACTTCAAAGGTTTACAAAAATATGCCTTTTCACTTTGGCCAGTCGCTCCTTTTACCATGATATAGTCGTTTCCCAGGGGCATCAAGGCTTGATTTAAAACCAAGTATGTTGCCCCTGTGTCAACCAAAAATTCTACTTCTTGTTCTTCCTTCCCCAGCCTCATTATTACCAGTGGATCTGCTAGGGTACATTCCCCAGGTCCCTGTCAATCCTTTTTCACATGGGCTACTATTCTTCCTGTCTGGTGGCTTCGCCTCTTTGCCTTGTTTCTTGGACACCCTCCTTTCCAATGACCAAATTTCTTACACAACGCACATTGATCCTTACCTAATCAAGATGGTTCTCGTCTAGGCCTCCCTTCCTCCTCTTCCCTGACAACTGCTATCCTTCCTCTCTATTACTAAATACTCTCCACGCTTCACCCAGCAACACTTACAGATTTCTACCTTCTGTAGGGCGCAGCTTCTGGAGTTTGTGCTTAATGTCCCCCGTAGACTGACCCAAGAACAGGGAGACTATTTGTTGTATTCCTACCTCTGACCCAGGATCCAGCGGTGTGCTACGGCGCATTACATCCCTCAATCGATCCAGGAACTCGGATGGGGACTCAGAAGGACCTTGTTTAACTGCATATAGAGCTGACCAGTTTGTGGTTTTGGGAATAGCCCTTTCCATTCCCTTCAAAATCCAGTCTTGATATTCCTGTAGCCTCTCCATATGGGCAGATTTATTAGCATCCCATTTTGGGTCTCGGAGGGGAAATATTCTTTGACATCCCCCCCCGTGATCTTGTAATGGTCTTCAGCTAAATTCTCTGCTGTTTTCAAAATTAATTGCTTTTCTGTTTCTGTCATATACTCTAAGAGCAACTGTATACCTTTCCAGTCTGGATTATGTTGTTTTACGATGAACTGAAAATGCTTAGTAACACTCACCGGGTCGCTTCTATAGTCTCTTGCAACTTTTCTCCATTCTCCTAGATCAGTGGTGGAAAAGGGCACCTTAATCATCATTGTTCCTCCATCAGGTCCCACTGCCTCTCGGAGTGGGGCTTGTAAAGCTGTAGGGACAGTCCTAGAGGCAGTTTTCTTCCTTGTGCGGGAAGATATGGGACCGTCCATACAGTGCCTACTGTAATCATGAGACTGGCATAAAAATTGAGATTTTTATAATGCAGCTCATATTTGTTCTTTACTTTCTTTGTGAGTTCAGGGTTTGTTTTAGGGCACATTGTAATTTTTAGATTTGTTTTAGAATCGAGAAGCTTGGGAGAAAATTTTTGTGATTGGGTTTTTTGGTTTGGTTTTTTTTGTCCATCCATAGTCATTTGTCATAAAGAGCTGAGCATTCAAGGAAATACCAAAACTATTATGATTTGCAAAGTGAAAACCTGTAGTACGTTCTGCACAGATTTGGTCGCCTTCTATTATGCTTAAATTGTGGCCTGTCATGATGGACACCAAACTTCAGGCCAAACTTGACATCTGCAGTATTCAGAGTATATGCATTTGTCAAGCAATGAGCTAGCAAGTGTCTGGAATTGTTAGGTAGCAATGCCTGATTAAAACATGGTCTATATTCATATGAAGCAATCCCAGAAAATGAAGAGGAATTTGCAGCACTTAAAAAAAGACATCATATTTATGCAGTACAATTCAGGTAAACGTAAAAGAGTTCAAAACCTTCCCTCCTTGGCTACCAGTTTTGAGAGAAGTATGGCGTTGTGCGTAGAACAAAGGGATGTCTGTAAAACTTTCCCTGTTGCATGCTCAGTCTGTAAGAACGTTTCATGTTTTGCAGAAATGCTAACAGCTTCCAAGGTTATACAAGCATGGTAGCTTCCCCCACCATCTTTTCAGAAATACGGAAAGCAGGAAAATCCCAGAGTCTGGAAAAGTTGCTGGCAGAATCGTTTGCCCGAGGTAGGTTTAAAATTGAGAGATTCTTGGCCCTCTTCATAATTCATGTAACTAATTTTCCACAAGTTTTCTAGGCTTGCTTCTGTGGGTCCTATGATAATGCAAAGAGAACAAGTGAAGCTCTAGAAGTAAAATACTTCTCATAAGTTTAATCCCTTTTTTAGTTTAAAAGACCTCATGCACTGTGAACTTGTTTTATAGTCTTCTCCCCAAATGTAGGTGTGGAGAGTCACAGAAAGACATAAATATTGAAGTCTCCAGTAGCTGCATGTTCCCTGTTTTTATTCTAAAGAAATGTTTGGAAGGTATTTTTGAGGAGTTAATGTTGTTTATGTGTTGGGTTTGTTTGGGTTTTTGCTGTGCTGGCTTAATTCTCATTGATTATAGTCTAATTCCTTTGTGTTTCTTTTTACAAAGAAATCCAAGCAATAGTTACCAATATTAACCAAGACAATAGAGTCCTTAATGCCGGGGATCTTTTTTTGTACGTCTTGCCTTTTTTAAGCTGCTTTCCAATTTCTCAGTGGGCAGGAAACTAGATGGCACGTGTTTTTTCCCTTTTGTGTCCTTGCAGAACTCTTGCGTTGAATTTTAACTTCTGTGTTGCCTGTGAATAACGTAGAGAAGTGATACATTGCTTTGTACAGCAATGCACCTTGATTTTGAATGCATGATGAATACCGTGGAAGGAACCAAACGCGAGGAAAGTTTTATGTGAGTGTGTTCCTATATTTCTTTTTTTTTTTCTGAATTTGTAACTGCAATTGGGGAGTAAAAAAATTTCAAACCAAAACCAAACTCCTAATCACCCCCGACCTCCTCAAACACCTAGTGTCTTGTCAGCTGTGGAATGACATCGCTCAGTGAGTTAACCTTGAGGAGAGATTTTGTTTGGTCCAGACTGTGGACAAAATCCAAGAACTAGCAAAATAAGGTCCTCATTCGCTAGAGCTCTGTGTGGGGAATTGTTATAGGAGAAGAAGTGTTAACTTCTTAGGGCGAGCGGACTTGCATTTGATTCCTGAATTTGTTCTTTTGGCAACACAACATTTTCGCTCTTTCACCCTAAGGAAAACTCTTTTTTTGCCAGTTTCCCATAAAAGCGATCATGAACAACGTTAACTTCATTTGGTAAAACGACTCCTTCTGACAGAAGGGGAAAATATTAAGTATGCAATGAGTGGAGTCACAGATGAATCTACCAAGCAGACCACAATGTTTACTCTCACAGGCTTTACTGTATACGAAGCTAGTGGACTCAAGTAATGGATTGATAAGTGTATAAGCATTTGCAGAATGAGGACTTTTCAGTTAATCTTCTGTAAGATTTTTGTCTACACCAGCTTGTACGCCAGGATCCTAGCTCACTTTCTGTGCTTGGGTCTTTGAGTTTGTTTCTGCATTCAACTTTGTTTCCAGGAAAACATATCAAATCTGTGATCATTACAGCATGCCATAATAGTTAATATGCCAGATTTAAGAAAAACACAGCTAAGGAGCTTCCTTCTTCACAACCCCCCAACATATAAACCCCCAAAATGAAGGAATTCCTTAAACCTAGAAAGAAAGAAATACGCTGTGAGTCACATGTTGCGGTGATGTGGTAGCAGCAGGGTCCTTAGAACCGATGATTTACAAGACCTAATGTCTTTCTGTGGACTTTGAAGGCTGAGTGTTTTGTACTCTAGCAATTTCCTGCTACTGTTATGTATTCATGTAGATCTGTAAGGCAATTGTTGTTACTTTCTTTGCATAGTCTGGTAAAATATTTGTATAATAGGAAAATTATGTTTTTGTGCTACTCTCCTTGGGAAACAGAAACTAAGCCTGCCATTAGATGCTAGGCCACAGTCGTTGACGGAGCAGGGTAGTGTATCTTACATTTTGTGCTACACTTGGTCAAGTCTCATCTCTATCGTATTCGCTGTTACTTTATTAAATTTAGTATCTGCACTTTCTATTTCCAGACAGGCCTCTCATTCAGAGCACAGAGGCATGGTTCTCTCTGCGTCTGGCTTCCCATCCCTATCTTTTCATTCCTTCCTCTCCTCCCTGTAGCCTACTGCTACCGTTTTCTTTCACCAGCTCTCTCTCTGCCGGGCTCCGGAACCCTGTTTTTTCATTTCTCCCTGTCTGTCTTGTAGCTCCTCAGTACTTTTTCTTTCCCTGGCTCCCTGTCCCTGTTTCTTCCTTGTTGGCCCTGTAGCACGCTCTCATTCTGTTCCATTCTCTGCCTCTGCTTTCCCAGCAATCTGTCCCTCGCTTTTAATTCCTCCCTCTCCGCGCTGTCGCCCGTGCGGTCTCTTGCCTTTCTCCGTCGCTGGCTGGCTGGCTGTCCCTGCTCATTCATTCCTCCCTCTCCCCCCTGCAGCGCCTGTCGCTTTTGTCCGTTCTCCATCTCACCGTCTCTGGCTCCCTGATGACCCTATTTTGGACTCCCACCACCCATGCACCCCCTTCTTTCCATGCTCATTGCTCTTCTTGTTGCTCTCCAGCTCTCTTTTTTCCCCAGCTCCCTGTACGGTGCAGATATGGGGGTTGTTTTGGTGGTGTTCCCCGCCCCTTACCTCCGTGTTTCACTGTCCTGGCTCCCCATTGTTTCATTCGTCCTTTCGGCTCGGTTGCCACTTTTTTGTCTCTCCCTCTCTCCTGGTCTGACTCCCTGCCCCCGGTCTCCTCTCTTGTAGCGTCCGGTGCCTCACACCTCGTTTTCGGCGGCCTCCCCCTGCCCAGCAGCCCATGGCTCCGGGAGCCGCCCGCCCGCCTGTTCCCTGCCGCACCGAGGAGCGCGGCTCCGGGAAGGACTGCCGGGGTGTCCCCGGGGCAGGCCCCGAGCCCCGGGGCAGCCCCGCTCCCGGGCCTTGTCATGCGCCGCCTCCTTTGCCCTCGCGGCTGCGTTCGCCCTCGCTTTGCCCCGGGTGAGGGGCTGTGCCGGAGCTCGGGGCAGGAGGGGATGCCCTGGGGTGGGGGTCGGGCGCTGGCCCCCTGTTCCAGCTGGGCTCCAGCTGTGGGCCGGGGCTGGAGGAGCCCCAGGTGCGGGCGGTGAGGCCGGTGGGGACGGACGCTCCCTGCACAGGGGTGGCTGCCGGGGGAGGGGCTGGTGCTGCTGCTGCCCTACTCCCGGTGGCCGTGGAGGGGCCGGGGGGAGCCAAGGGTGGAGCGGTCGCCCGGCCTGACCGGGCTGCGGCTGCAGCGAGAAAGAAGGTGAGCGGGGCCGCCCGATCGACCTGAGGCAGGGCGGCGGGGTCCGCGTCGGAGGCACGGAGCAGAGGGGTGTGCGAGCCGGCGGAGGGGTCCACCCGGAACTACGCTGCAGCGGGCGGGTGAGCGCTCGCGTCTCGGCGGGGATGGGGGATGGGGGGGGTGGAAGACGGTGTCCGCGCAGGGTGAGCCAGCAGGACAGGCTGCGTCTCGCGGCATGGCGGGAGCCGAAGTCCTGAGGCACGGGGTTTGCTCTCGGCCATGTTCGTTCCCCGCCATGCCGGGAAGCGTGGTCTTCCGGGCGGTCATGCTGTGCTTGCTAGTGCATGCCGGGAGATGTAGTTTTTGCGACGCGGGTTCCCGGGCATGCGTGGTGGCGTGCCTCCTCGCCGCCCTCAGTGCTGCCGCCCTGTGACCAAAATTAGGTACTGCAGCTCGGCAGCCGCGCATGCGCGGTACAGCACCTCGTCGCTCAGAAGCTGCGCATGCGCGATGGGCGCATTGCCGCAGCTCGGGAGGCACGCATGCGCGGCGGCGCCTCAGTGACCCACGCTGCCGGCCGCCGGTAACCGCGATGCCGTTCTGCGGTCCCTGCGCGCTCTTTGCTACTTCCCGGTAAGGTCGCGCCGTTGCCGCCCCATGTGCGCAACGTGGGCGGGTGCTCGCCCTGCAAAATGAGGCACGGCCGCCGGGTGCTCGCTGCTACTGCAGCCCGGCGTTCGCGCACCGCCCCTCGCCCCTGCGGCGCGCCGCCGGCGTCCGGCGCATGCGCGGCGCGCGGGAGCAGCATGGCGGCGCAGCGGGGTCCAGTTCCCGGCGGGGCGTGAAGGGCCGGGACCACCGGTGAGGCGAGCGAGCCCCTGGGGCGGGTGCGGGGCGTCTCCTGCGCACCGGCCGCCCGCGGGTGGCGGGGCGAGGAACTTCGAGCCACCCGCTGCGACCGGCTGCCGGCCCGCTGGAGGCGAGTCGGGTCGGGGCAGCCCCGGGGAATTACCGGGGCTCTGGGAGGAGGGAGGGAGGCGGACACCCCCCAGGCGCGGACGCCGGGCGCCTCCCAACTCGTCAGAGCCCCCCCGCTCGCTTCTCCTGGCCCCGCGCAGCTGCCCCCAGCTGCAGCCCCTCCCCTGAAGCCCGTCCCGTAGCCCCGGGCCGACCCCGGGCCCTGTCGCAGAGGCGGCAAGCCGGGCCTCGCGTGCACTGGGTTCTCCGTGAAAGCGGACGCCGTTGGCAGCGGTGCAGGGGCAGAGCGGCGTCTCCGGCGGCCCCCGCGGAAGGAGAGGCTTCGGCCAGGGGGGAACTACGGTAATAAGGGTCGCTGCTGCTTCTTTCCCTCTGCCAGGGGCCGCGCTGGGGGGGGATGCCGCTGACCGCACCCGCCTCGGGCTCGCGTGGGTTGTCTCTGCCCAGCCTCGCTCTCCTCGTGGCACGGCTGCAGAAAGGGACAGGCGGAGCGCTTGCCGGCCCTGGGCGGGAGCTGCCACGGCCAGAGCTGGAGAGGCCAGAGAACGGTAAAGAGGAAGAAGAAACCGAAGGCCGGCCGGCCGGCAGCTGCCTCCTGCTGCAGGGAAGAGCGAGCCAGCCCCTCCAGGTGAGGTAGGATCCCTCTTCGTAGTCCGCAGCAGGCCACACCATCGACATGCAGGGTCTGTACGCGTCACCAAAGGCGGCCGCGTAGCGCACGAGCGAAGCTACGTGTGTAGGCAGCCCCGTCTTGTACGAGCTGTAAGACACCCCGGTATTCTCTTAGGTGGAGGACAGCCAAGCGACAGGAGTTACAGAAGGCGAAGGGAGGAGAGGAGGAGGAGGAGGAAGAAGCGTCTGAACTGGCGAACTCTCCCAGCAGTGCAGGGAGTGAAAGCTGTGGTGAGTCCCAGGCCCTCGGGGCCCTGTGCCCCTATTCTGCATCCCGGGCCCTCACTGCCTCTCCCCTGGCCCCCCCCTCTTTCCCACGCTGATGTGGTTCCCCCCCACCACCCCCCGCCCATACCTCCTTTCTCCATCTCACTCTGACCAGCTCCCCGTCCTCATCTTTTAGGTCCTCTCTCTCCCTGCTCTGTAGCTTGTGGCTATTTTTCCTTCCTCTGCCTCTCTCAGTCTGGCTCCCTGTCCCTGCTTTTCCATTCCTCCCTCTGCAATGTAGCGTGTTGCTACTCTTTTCTTTCACAGTCTCTCTCTGTCCGGCTCCCAGCCACCGTTTTTGCCTTCCTTCCACTCTGTTCTCTAGTCTCTGGCTGATGTTCAAGGTCTTCCTTCTCGGCCCTGTAGCACAGCACAAGTCTCTTTCTTCCTCTGTCTCCCGCTATCCTGCTCCCTGTCCCTGTTTTGCAATTTTGTCCTTGTCAGCCCTGAGCCACGCTGCAGTTTCATTTCTTTTGCCGTCTTGCCCTGTCCGGCTCCCTGCCAGGATCTTTTAATTCTTCTCTCTCTCCCTCTTGAAGCCCATCGCTGTTTTACTCTTTCTCCCTGTCTCCCTGTCCGTCTCCCCCTCTCCGTCTTTACTTACTCTTTTAAGTAAAATCACTGGCTGAGACCTTAAACATGTCACTTCTTGCCCGACAAGATCAAACAGACCATGAGCAAGCTTGTTAGGCTTCCCCTGTAAACTCACGGATAACACAAAGCAAGCTCCTTAGGCTTCCCGTGGAAATCACTGCTACCAGGTTAAATTGACCTCCTTGTGCCGTCCTGAGGCCGAAAGACCGAGGAGCTAATTCGATGACTAGATATGGACAAAGGAAGCCCCAGGTTCAACTGGCAGACTGCGTGAGGAAGACTGTGGACGACCACCTGAGGGTGAAAAGACCCTAACCCTAATTTTACTGCGCATGCTTGGACTATGTCAACGAATTCCGGGGACTCCTCACCATATGACTGCCCTTCTTGGGGGATCTGATGACACGTATGACTTTTCTGCATATGAACTGATGTGCTTTACTAACCCGTCGGAGCACTCGTGGTGGAGCGATCCCCAGCGCTGCCGTAAGGAATGCCCGCCTTCTAAAGCTTCAAACTAAGTGTTAGAGGGTTTTCTGGCCGACTTTTCAGTATCCCTTTGTATTTGATTGTTTCTGGTATTCCCTTAGTGGCTTCACTTGTTAGATTTTCTATCTACGTCTCCATTTTAGTTCGCCATCCCTGCCTCTTAATATTTTTCCTTTTGCCGTAATCACCATTGCTTTTAAAATTTTCTGCCGCCTTTTCTCTCATTCGCGGTCCTTATTTGCCTACCCTTATTTTTTAACTGACTTCTTCCCTTCCCTTAGTGCCCTCTGAAACAAGGATCTAAAACAATTAGAAGGTTGTAGCATGTGTAACTAATCAACTGTCAGTTTTACAAATTTCTGAAGAGATGTACTTTCTGGAAGGTTATTGATTTCGTGATTAGTTTAACTTTAGTATAGACTTCTTTAGCCTAGCAACCGTGGCATTATGTTTAACGGCCTATTCTCATAGTCCTTAGGCTGTATTTGCCTCAGTGCCAACACTGTACCTATATGTAAACAGTTCATCAGGAGGAAAGCAGCCCTGATGAAAATTAAAACACAAGTAGAAACGGAGAAGACAGGTGGAGAGAACCAAGAGGAGAAGAGTTAAGAGCAAGGACTGAGAAATTGATGAGTGCAGAGGAGATACCTTCACCTTGAGCACAGAAACGTCCTAGCAGGAGTGCTCAAACACGGATGATAAGAAGGAACCGCTTGGCTGAAGAACAGAAGGGGAAAACATCCAAGGAGAAGGAACTATCCTCAGGAGACCTGTGACCATAAAAGGGAAAAAGAAGGAGGGGGCTAACTCCCCAAACGACCACCGACGACCGCCCGAGACGCCCGCGCACGCGTAGGGTAGTTTTGCAACACCAGCGTTATGTAAACGTGGCAGATAAGCGAGGAGGCGGAGATTTCTCAGGACACGTGCAAATATTCACGTCTTTCAGGTATATAAAGGATGAAGTTTTGCTTCAGCGCGTGTGCGTTGGGAGGAGATATCCCCCAGGCGTCCGGCGTGGCAATAAAGGCGTCTGCTTAATGACACTTTGGTGTTACTGAGTTTAAATTTCTGTAACTTTTGTGAATCATTTGGTGACCCAGATGGGAGGGACATCCTCTGTTCGGCTGCGGGACCCGATGAGTCTGGGACTCTCTTGGGTTTGCCCCCGGAGATCTTTTCCGGAGAGACCCCCGTTCTCAGTCGGATCACCGCGGGGACAGACAAAGACCCTCTGGCAAGAAGACATCCTTAAATCCTGAATTGGTAACGATCGATCAATTTGGGACCGTCTTTAAGACGTGCAGACGTGCACACGGGTCGGCGTATAGCGGCTCGCTAGCACCTTACGGGTGTACCTCTGGGGGACTTGTGTCCCATATGGTAGGGGATTAACTTCCCCGTTTGGCGGGGCTGCGTCCCCATTTGGAGGTCCGGTTAACTGTTACCTGACTTTTGGCTAATGCATTTCGGGTATTGGTTATTGGTTTGTCATTTATTGGATTTTGGTTATTAACGGTAAAATTTGCATCAGATATGGGAGAGTCACAGAGTGGCGGAATTCTAAAGAAAAGCCCACTGGGATGTGTTTTGCAGCACTGGAGAGATCCGGGGAGAGTGCCGGGAGGCAGTGTCGATAGGAAAACTTTAATTAAGCATTGTAATCAGTGGTGGCCTCTCTAGAAGCCAGACGGTGGAGAAAAATGGCCCTTTAACAGGACATTAAAATAGAATACATTATTACATTAAGGTACATATAATTGTAATATAATACTACACACGTTATAATAGGTATTATACATTTAGTGTAATAGTACAATTTAATGCTCTTCCTTCAGGGAGAAGGAAAATGGGATGAAGTGCTTTATGCAGATACGTATGTTTTTCACTCTACGAAACCACCCTGAATGGCAGAAAGAACGTGGAATCAATTCAGCACCCCAGGACCCTATGGTCCTGGCAATAGAAAAAGACAAACAATAAGCAAAATAGGAAGCAAAAAAGATGTTGCTCGCCTTGTGGCATTGGACAAAGATGTTTAAAGGTTGACAGAATGGGAGATTAAAGGATTGTTTGACCCCGATTGCGAGGATGTGCGTGCAATGTCGGATGCGGTGTTCAGCGAGGCAGAAAAGCAGAGTGTTGTGAGGGTGGCCAGACCCTCAAGTCCAGGCTCTGGTTTTGGCTGGAACTCTGCCGGGAACAGTGGATAACCATGTTCCCATTACCAGTCCCGGTCGGGGCCCTAACCAGCCAGGAGCCCGGGACTTAGTACCGCGGTACAGGGAACGAATGGCTTCTGGAATAAGAAGTGCTGTCCCAAAATCAGTAAATTGGTCTAAATTGTATGAAATTAAACTAGATAGATAGAAAAGAATCCCCTACTGATTTTTTGAACCGATTAAAAGAAGGGATGCAGAAATATACTCCTTTAAACCGTACCTCTCGGGAGGGAAAGGGTCAGTTGTTATTCCTGGTTCTGGGACAGCTGATGGATGATGTCAAGAAAAAGTTACAGCAAGTGCAAGGAACAGATGTGAGAGATTTAGAGAAATTGCTGGCGACTGCTTGGCAAGTGTGTCGGAATAGGGACAGGCGGGGGGGGGGAATGGGCAAAACAATTGCCAGCGCTACAGCGGCTGCTTTGCGCACCGCAGGGGCCAGGTAACCTCTGGGAACCCACCGGGAAACACCACTAATGGGAGGCGAGGAGCCATGAGAAGTAGCCCAAGTGCCCCGTCTCGGGGAAGTCAACCCCTCCCGAAAGATCGGTGTGCCTACTGTCAGCCAAGGATGGAGCTCGAATGGCGGGGTATGGCGGGGTATGCCGTGACCACCGCAGAGCGAGTGCTGGAAGCAAAGTCACTCCCTGAGGGTACATCCGCACAACGAGCCGAATGAATTGCTTTAGGGAGAGCTTGTTGAAGGACTGCGAGCGAACACCCGGACAAATTCAAAATACGCCTTGGGTGTAGTTCATGCCCGTGGGGCTATCCGGAAGGAACGGGGACTTCTGACCGCCCAAGGAAAACATTAAGCTTGCTGACGTGATCCTAAGACTTTTGGATGCGGTACAGTCGCCTTCGGCGGTTGCGCTTATGCACCGCAAGGGGCACCAAGAGGGTGACGCTGCTCAGGAAGTGGGGAATAAATCGGCAGATTATGAGGCAAAAAGAGCTGCGGAACAAGGTGAGGTGTTAAGTTTGATTCCTGAAAAAGCTTTGCCGCTACCGGACTCGGTCGACTGTGATGAGAAGGATCTTAGATTAATTAAAGATTTGGAAGCAGAAGTTGAATCATCAGGTTGGGCAAAATTAAAAGGTAACAGAGTAATAGTTCCCTTTAGAATAGTACGGAAACCGGTAAAAGCAGAACACGACCAGACTCATTGGGCAACTGAAGCCTCGTATGATTCCCTTATGAAGCAAATAGTAGCCGGGAATTTGTTTCAAACTGTAAAAGCCATGGTTAATAACTGTGAAGTATGCAAAGGTGGGAAATCGTGTAAAATTTGGAAGTCTCGGTAAAGGGAAAGTTCCAGGTCAAAATTGACAAACAGACTTTTCCGAACTCCCACGGAAAGGGGAGGGTTTGGGATTTGTTCGTATTAACAGATACCTTTTCGGGCTGGCCAGCAGCTTTCCCTTGTAGGGCTAATAAGGCTAGGGAAGTGACAGGAGTACTCTTAAACGAAAATTATTCCCAGATTTGGAGTACCAGCAGTAATATCTTCTGATAGGGGTGCTCATTTTTGTGCGCAAATAGTGCAACGAGTTAGTAAAATTTTAGGAACAAACCGGCAACCGACCTCAGGCAAGTGGGCCAGTGGAGCAAATGAATCACTTAATTAAACAACAGCTAGCTAAACTTAGTCAAGAAGCAAATCTACATTGGTACCAAGCGCTCCCACTGTAGCCCTACTACGAATCAGGGTAAAACCGGGAACTAAAGAGAATTTAAGTCCGTTTGGAATTTTGTTGGGGCGGCCGTAACCGATCCCAATACCGAGGGGAAGATCTCACCCAGTTAGGCAAAAATAATCTATAGAAATACATAATAATATTAGGAAATTCTAAACGAGAGCGATTGCAAGTGCCTAGAGAGTCTAGCCAGACGTTCTCTCTAACAGGAGTTCCGGTTCCGGTTAACCCCTCTCTATTTAATAACCCCTGCTATGGAGTAGGTCATGATAAGAACAGCTTTAGATTTACATCACCTCTTGGGGTTGTGAAGAAGTTCGGAGCAAATTAGCCTCTCGGTTACCAAATTTTAAATGGATCAAAGAGCTGCTTGTACTCGTATTAGTTGATAGCTTATTTGTTTTATGTACGTGTTGTATAATTCGAGGTTCGCTATGGCGTTGTCAGAAGAATGGGGATGACTGTGTTACCTGGAAAAAGAGTAAGGTCAAACCTGAAGTCGCAACAGGGAGGTATTTTAATCGACGGACGAAGGAGAATGGTACGTTATAAGGGACTGCGAAAGAATTCGCAAGGGTAATAGAAAAGGGGGGAAGTGAAACAGAAGATGTCTGCTTAATGACACTGTGATGTTACTGAGTTTAAATTTCTTTCACTTCTCTGCATCACCTTGCTTTTTCATTTTTCTTTCTCCAACTCTTTTAAAAGTTTGCCGTTTCTTTTATGTTTTATTCCCTTCTTTCCCTAACACCTATTGCTTTTTAAATGTTCTTGCCAGGCTTACTTTTGTTCCCTTTGTCTGTATTTTTAATTAGCTCTTGTCTTTCCTTAGCGCCCTCACTATTAAAACTTTCTTTCTACATCTCTGTTTACTGTCCCTATTTCACAATTTTTTCCTTATTTCTTTAATCCCTGTTGCTTTTAACATTTTCTACTTTTATCCCATCTTCTGTCTCTCTCTTCTGGTTTTTCTTTATTGTCATCGCATTTAAAATTGTCTCTCTATAGCTGTTTTACTCCACTGTCCCTATTTCTGTTTTTTCCTTTATTTCCCTAATGCCTATCACTTCTAACATGTACTTTCTGTGCCCTTCCATGTCTGTATCTTCAGTTATTTCTTGTCTTTCCTTAGTGCCACCCCTTCTTCGGTTTCCCTTCTACATCTCCATTTTAGTTCACCATCGCTGTCTTTAATTAAAGTCCTTGATCCCCATTGCTTTTCAAATTTTCTAGTTTTATCTCGTCCGCTGTCGTTACTTATTAGTTATTTTCTCTTATTTTTTCCTAAGGGCACCGCTTTTTGTATTTCCTTTCTGCGTCTACTTTTATGTGGTTCGCTGTCCCCATTTTTCAATTTTTTTAGTCATCGTTCTTTTTGGTTTGAAATTTTGTTTCTCGGTGTACTTTTATCTCATTTTCTATCCCTACATTTTTTTTTCCCGTTTCCTGTAACTTGCCGCTTCTAACATGTTCGTTCTAAATCTACTTTTATTAGGATGTAGCTCCCTTTTTTTCAGTTGGTTCCTGTCTCTCCTGTACCCCCTCACGTTTAGATTTTCTTTCCTCGTCTGTTTTTATCCACTTCAGCAGCTTCATTTTTTTAGCTCATTCTAGTGTGTCCCTGTCCTGGTTTCAGCCAGGATAGAGCTGGTTTTCCTCACAGAAGCTAGTGTGAGACTGTGTTTTGGATTTGGGATGAGGAACTGTTGATAATGTGCTGATGTTTTGGGTTGTTGCTGAGCCGTCAAGGACAGTCCAGCTTCTCGTGCTGGCCTGCCAGCGAGCAGGCTGGGGGTGCACGGGGAGCTGGGAGGGGACACAGCCGGGACAGCTGACCCAGACTGGCCAAAGAGATATTCCCTACCATACGACGTCATGCCCAGTACATAAACTGGAGTTGGCCGGGGGGGGCGGAAATCGCTGCTCGGGGACGGGCTGTCGATCACGGGGTGGTGAGCAATTTCTGTATTGGGCCTCACTTGTTCTTGTACATTCCTTTGTTGGTATTATCATTATTGTTCCCTTCTTTCTTTCTGTCCTATTAAACCGTGTTTATCTCAACCCACGAGGTTTTTCCTAATTCTCTCCCCCGTCCCGCTGTGGGAGGGAGAGTGAGCGAGCGGCTGCGTGGTGCTTAGTTGCCGGCTGGGACTAAACCACGACAGTCCTTTTTGGCGCCCAACGTGGGGCACGAGGCTTGAGATAATAACGGTTGCAGGTCACAATATCAGTTTGATTTGCATCATGCTCTCGTCTTTGCTGTACATGTTAAGGATCGGTGTTGGTTTCTGCGGGCTGCTGTACTCTGCAATGATTAGTAATGTCTCGCCTGTGAATTTTGTTTTTAGAGCACTGACCTTGAGCTTAATGTGGTATCATCTGAGCTCTGTACTAAAGCCGTTACTGTATTTTGGCTACAGTCTTGTGGAGACGATTAGCAATTATACTTCTGCCTCTGAAAGGTTTTTTATGGAGGAAATGCAGAATGGTACCTTTGATACCCTCTATCATAACATTTCCTCCTTCATCACAATAATTTTTCAGTATTTTGAACACCCTTGGCTGGTTAAAATACCTCTATTGCTACTTCTGGGGAACATGGTTTCAGTTTTGTCTAAGGTTGGCAAGCAATTTAAGAATATCACCCGGAGATCTGCCCCAAGGCTGGATAGTTATGAATGGCAGGGTGTGTGGAACAGCATGGGCAAATGCCTGGGGCGGTGGGCACCTCCGGTGTTTTGGAGCTTCACTCCCGAACAAGTGCAGAATCCTGATAAACTAGCAGAATATCTGGAAGAAGTATGCTGTCAGCCTGGCAGCTCCAAGGAGACACAAATCATTGCCATGTGCTGGGGCCTGGCCCATGCCTACCGAACCCTATTTAACACTATGCAAAGGGGAGAGGGGCTCTCTGGGTCTGATGGCAATGTGGCAGGCACTGTGACTACTCCAACGTCTGTAGCAGGCACTGTCACTACTCCAACCCCCACGGCGGGCACTGCCACTACTCCAACCCCCACGGCGGGCACTGTAGCTACTCAGACTGTTGCAGCTGAACCAGAGAACCAGCCCATCCCGGTATCAGTTGCCCCTGTACAAAAGAAGAAATCTTGGAAGCGGAAGTCAGCTCGTTTAGTAAGGGAGGAGGAAGATCCTGCTAAGAAGGAGGCAGAGGAAGAGAGTGAGGAGGCAGAGTGCTCTGAAGCAGGGCCATCACAAGCACGGAAGAGGGAAGAGAGCGAGTCATCGCTTGAAGAGGAGGAAGAGGAAGAACTTATAAAAGAGACGGTAACTACCCGATCTCTATCCCTGAGTGAATTGCGAGATATGCGAAAGGATTTCAGCCGTCGTCCAGGTGAGCACATTGTCACCTGGCTGCTCCGATGCTGGGATAATGGGGCCAGTAGCCTGGAATTAGAGGGTAGGGAAGCCAAGCAGCTGGGATCCCTTTCTAGGGAAGGGGGCATTGACAAAGCAATTGGAAAAGGTGCACAAGTCCTCAGCCTCTGGAGACGACTCCTATCGGGTGTGAAGGAAAGGTATCCCTTCAAGGAAGATGTTCTATGTCACCCAGGCAAGTGGACCACCATGGAGAAAGGTATCCAGTACCTGAGGGAGCTAGCGGTGCTGGAAGTGATTTATGGTGACTTGGACAATGGACAATCATCCAAAGATCCAGATGAAGTCAATTGCACGCAACCTATGTGGCGGAAGTTTGTACGGAGTGCACCATCATCATATGCCAACTCATTAGCAGTAATGGCCTGGAAGGACGGAGAGAGACCAACGGTGGATGAATTGGCTGGCCAACTCCGGCAATACGAAGAAAGTCTCTCTTCCTCCCTACGGGCCTGCGTCTCTGCTATAGAGAAACTGTCCCGAGAGTTCCGGCAATTCAAAGAGGATATGCCCTACCCTCCACCCATACGGACCAGTGTCTCAGCCATTAGGAGTAAGCGCTCTTCTGTTCAAGAGAGAAGATATAGAGGATACACACCACGAGCCACCCTGTGGTTTCAATTGCGTGACTACGGAGAGGACATGAGGAGGTGGGATGGAAAACCTACCTCGACCCTAGAGGCACGAGTACGCGAGCTGCAAGGAAAAACAATTACAAAAGGGGGTTCAGGTTCCTCGAGGAAAATCGTCGCTCCACTTTCCAGTGGGCAGCTTCCCAGAAAGAATAGAAGAGCTGATCTCACCTCTGATCCTCTTGAAGGGACTTCTGATTCCTATTTACAAGAAGTGGGTAACGAGTACTATGAGCAGGATTAGAGGGGCCCTGCCTCCAGCCAGGCGGAGGAGAGGGACAACCGAGTTTATTGGACTGTGTGGATTAGATGGCCTGGCACGTCAGACCCACAGGAATATAAGGCTTTAGTGGACACCGGTGCACAATGTACCCTGATGCCATCAAGCCATATAGGGGCAGAACCCATCTGTATTTCCGGAGTGACAGGGGGATCCCAACAGCTGACTGTACTGGAGGCTGAAGTGAGCCTAACTGGGAATGAGTGGCAGAAGCACCCCATTGTGACTGGCCCGGAGGCTCCGTGCATCCTGGGCATAGACTACCTCAGCAGAGGGTATTTCAAGGACCCAAAAGGGTACCGGTGGGCTTTTGGTATAGCTGCCTTGGAGACGGAAGAAATTAAACAGCTGTCCACCTTGCCTGGTCTCTCAGAGGACCCTTCTGTGGTGGGGTTGCTCAGGGTCAAAGAACAACAGGTGCCGATCACTACCACAACAGTGCACCGGCGGCAATATCGCACCAACAGAGACTCCCTGATCCCCATCCATGAGCTGATTCGTCGGCTGGAGAGCCAAGGAGTGATCAGCAAGACTCACTCACCCTTCAACAGCCCCATATGGCCAGTGCGAAAGTCTAATGGAGAGTGGAGACTGACAGTAGACTATCGTGGCCTGAATGAAGTCACGCCGCCACTGAGCGCTGCTGTGCCGGACATGCTAGAACTTCAATATGAACTGGAGTCAAAGGCAGCCAAGTGGTACGCCACCATTGATATTGCTAACGCGTTTTTCTCGATCCCTTTGGCAGCAGAGTGCAGGCCACAGTCTGCTTTCACTTGGAGAGGTGTCCAATACACCTGGAATCGACTTCCCCAGGGGTGGAAACACAGCCCTACCATTTGCCATGGGCTGATACAAACTGCACTGGAACAGGGTGAAGCTCCAGAGCATCTGCAATACATTGATGACATCATCGTATGGGGCAACACAGCAGAAGAAGTTTTCGAGAAAGGGAAGAAAATAATTCAAGTCCTTCTGAAAGCTGGTTTTGCTATAAAGCAAAGTAAAGTCAAGGGACCTGCACAAGAGATCCAGTTTTTAGGAATAAAATGGCAAGATGGACGTCGACAGATCCCAACGGATGTGATCAACAAAATAACAGCTATGTCTCCACCAACTAGCAAAAAAGAAACACAAGCATTTCTGGGTGTTGTGGGTTTCTGGAGAATGCATATTCCAAATTACAGTCTGATTGTAAGCCCTCTTTATCAAGTGACCCGGAAGAAGAACTATTTTAAATGGGGCCCTGAGCAACGACAAGCCTTCGAACAAATCAAACAGGAGATAGTTCATGCCGTAGCCCTCGGGCCAGTACGGGCAGGACAAGATGTTAAAAATGTGCTCTACACGGCAGCCGGGGAGAATGGCCCTACCTGGAGTCTCTGGCAGAAGGCACCAGGAGAGACTCAAGGTCGACCTCTAGGGTTTTGGAGTCGAGGATATAGGGGATCTGAGTCCCGCTATACTCCAACTGAAAAGGAGATATTGGCGGCATATGAAGGAGTTTGAGCTGCCTCAGAAGTGGTTGGTACTGAAGCACAGCTCCTCCTGGCACCCCGACTGCCGGTGCTGGGCTGGATGTTCAAAGGGAGGGTCCCCTCTACGCATCATGCGACTGATGCTACGTGGAGTAAGTGGGTCGCGCTTATTACACAGCGGGCTCGAATAGGAAATCTTAATCGCCCGGGAATCTTGGAAGTGATCATGGACTGGCCAGAAGGCAAAGATTTTGGAATATCACCGGAAGAGGAGGTGGCACGTGCTGAAGAGGCTCCACCATATAATGAACTGCCAGAGAACGAAAGGCAATATGCCCTGTTTACTGATGGGTCCTGTCGTATTGTAGGCAAACATCGAAGGTGGAAAGCTGCTGTATGGAGCCCTATACGACGAGTTGCAGAAGTGGCTGAAGGACAAGGTGAATCAAGTCAGTTTGCGGAGGTGAAAGCCATCCAGCTGGCTTTAGATATTGCTGAACGAGAAAAATGGCCAGTACTCTATCTTTATACTGACTCATGGATGGTAGCAAATGCTCTATGGGGGTGGCTGCAGCAATGGAAGCAGAGCAACTGGCAACGCAGAGGCAAGCCCATCTGGGCTGCTGAATTGTGGCAAGATATTGCTGCCCGACTAGAGAATCTCGTCATAAAAGTACGTCACGTAGATGCTCACGTACCCAAGAGTCGGGCCACCGAAGAACATCAAAACAACCATCAGGTGGATCAGGCTGCTAAGATTGAAGTGGCTCAGGTGGATCTGGACTGGCAACATAAGGGTGAATTATTTATAGCTCGGTGGGCCCATGACACCTCAGGCCATCAGGGAAGAGATGCAACATATAGATGGGCTCGGGATCGAGGGGTGGACCTGACTATGGATGCTATTGCACAGGTTATCCATGAATGTGAAACGTGTGCTGCGATCAAACAAGCCAAGCGGTTAAAGCCTCTCTGGTATGAAGGACGATGGTTGAAATATAAATATGGGGAGGCCTGGCAGATTGACTATATCACACTTCCACAAACTCGCCAAGGCAAGCGCTATGTGCTTACCATGGTGGAAGCAACCACCGGATGGCTGGAAACATACCCTGTGCCCCATGCCACCGCCCGGAACACTATCCTGGGCCTTGAAAAGCAAGTCTTATGGCGACATGGCACCCCCGAAAGAATTGAGTCAGACAATGGGACTCATTTCCGAAACAACCTCATAGACACCTGGGCCAAAGAGCACGGCATTGAGTGGGTGTATCATATCCCCTATCATGCACCAGCTTCCGGAAAAATTGAACGATACAACGGACTGTTAAAGACTACACTGAGAGCAATGGGTGATGGGACATTCAAAAATTGGGATAAACATTTAGCCAAAGCCACCTGGTTAGTCAACACTAGGGGATCTACTAATAGAGCCGGCCCTGCCCAATCAAAACTTCTACGTACTGTAGAAGGGGATAAAGTCCCTGTGGTGCATGTGAGAAACATGCTGGGGAAGACAGTCTGGGTTACTCCTGCATTAGGAAAAGGCAAACCCATTCGTGGGATTGCCTTTGCCCAGGGACCTGGGTGCACTTGGTGGGTAATGCGGAAGGATGGGGAAGTCCGATGTGTACCTCAAGGAGACTTGATTTTGGGTGAAAACAGTCAATGATTTGAATTGTATTATGTTAATTGTTCAGAATGACATTACTACTATGGCTGCTATCTACCATATCAATGGTACTATAGTAAGAATCACCCAGACTGATGAAGAATGAGCTTCACTGAAACCAAGCAACGTGCAGCAGTGATGAAACCAGAACTGGCTTCAGCAGCTTGCACCCAACAAATCCCTCAAGATCGACATCTTCGACCTGCAGATCATGGACATGGACCGTGCCAGATGACAATCCAACACCACATACCATCTCCCCTGCCCTGAGAGACTGCTATGATGGATGAAGCCCAGAGTCATGGACTGACTGAACTCCATAGACATTTTAAGTGATGGCCCATGGACTAAGAGAGTGATATCTGTGTGTATATATTAAAGGACAGGAAGAGTAATAATGAATAACTGGAATGTATTGAAAAGTATAGGACCTGGGCATGACGTAAATGGTATGGAATAAGGGGTGGATACTGTCCTGGTTTCAGCCAGGATAGAGCTGGTTTTCCTCACAGAAGCTAGTGTGAGACTGTGTTTTGGATTTGGGATGAGGAACTGTTGATAATGTGCTGATGTTTTGGGTTGTTGCTGAGCCGTCAAGGACAGTCCAGCTTCTTGTGCTGGCCTGCAGCGAGCAGGCTGGGGGTGCACGGGGAGCTGGGAGGGGACACAGCCGGGACAGCTGACCCAGACTGGCCAAAGAGATATTCCCTACCATACGACGTCATGCCCAGTACATAAACTGGAGTTGGCCGGGGGGGGCGGAAATCGCTGCTCGGGGACGGGCTGTCGATCACGGGGTGGTGAGCAATTTCTGTATTGGGCCTCACTTGTTCTTGTACATTCCTTTGTTGGTATTATCATTATTGTTCCCTTCTTTCTTTCTGTCCTATTAAACCGTGTTTATCTCAACCCACGAGGTTTTTCCTAATTCTCTCCCCCGTCCCGCTGTGGGAGGGAGAGTGAGCGAGCGGCTGCGTGGTGCTTAGTTGCCGGCTGGGACTAAACCACGACAGTCCCATACCTTGTTGCTTGTGAAATTTTCTTGCTATGTCTTTGCCTATTCAGGTTTTTTCCCTATTTTAACTTTTTTTCCCCGTCTTAACGTCTTCATTTTCGAATAACAGAATCATTTAGGATGGAAAAGACACTTAAGATCATCGGGCCCAGCCGTAAACCTAACACGGCCAAGTCCACCACTAAACCGTGGCCTTAAGTGCCACATCCACGCACCTTTTAAATACCTCCAGGAACGGTGAGGAACTTATGTTTTTATGCTTACTTTAACCTGGTTTTCTGTCCCGATTATTTACTCTTTTCCTGTCTGTCCTCTACCTCATCGTTTTTTAAATTTTCTGTGTCTGCTTTTATGGAGACGGCTAACCCTACGTTTTTATTACTTCCTGGCTATCCTGTGTGAAATCACTTCTGATTTTTTTTTCCCTATCTGTTTTCATCCAGTTCACTGTCTTTATTTCATTCCCGCCTCTGCTATACCCTGTCACTATTTAAATTTGCTTTCTGCCTTTGTTGATTTCTTCTGCTGCCCCATTGCCAAGTTTCTCCTTCTTTAACACCTTCACTTTTGATAATTTTTTGTCTACTTTTATCTGGTCTTCTCTCCCTATTTGTTAGTTTTTTCCTCCCCTGCCTCATACCCTTTTTTTCTTTTTAAATTCTCTTTCTATATTTGCTTTTATCAAGATGTCTATTCTTTTCCAATTCTTTCTGTTTGTCACACACCCCGTCGCTTTTTAGATTTCCCTGGCGCGTCTCCCTTACCCCCTCCTCCCCCCCCCCTCCCCCATTCCGGGGTTTTACGGGGTCTCCTTGGCGCGCTGTTATCTCTGGAGCGTGATTTGTACCCCTCTCGGTTTGTCAGAACATCTCCTCGGGCCATCCCTCTTCCTCAGAGCGGTCTTTCTGTCCTCTCCTCCATCTTGCTCGCCTCCCGTCGGCCAGCGTCTCCCCGACGCCGCCTGTGCTCCGTTCAGATCCCCTCCCGAGTACCTCTGTGCCCTCCAGCCTTCTGCCGTCTCTCCGGCCGCCTCGGCACCCCTCTGATTTCCGCCACGACGCTTCCTGCGAGCGACCCCGCGTTCCGTAACCGGACTGTGAAACAGGAACTGAATTAACCGTAACTGCAGAGCGTAATGGCACATTTTCTCGTATTTTACCCTCACCGCCTTTCAGGCCGTGGCTGGAAACCTGCTACGCGTGGCGCGCAGGATGCGGCAGCAGCTTTGGCGGCGGATGGCGAGAGGCGAAGGCCAAAGCAGAGGCTGCGCGGCTCCCGTGCGCTGGGTTTATTGTTTTACTTAGGAGCGTGGCCGTTCGTCTTAAACTGTTTATGGTGTTCTCGCCCAGTGCAGCAGTTTGCAATCAGCTGGTTTAAGGAAAACACGATGTCATCTCTGTCAAAGTTCTACATATTTTGGACGTGAAATATGAAACTGAGAATCCTTAATCCTGGGTTTCCTGGGATTAGCTCTTGGAACTGCTTTAGAATCCCTTGTTTGTTGGCTCCCCGAAACTTACTGCTCATCTGCCGACTCTGCCCTGTACCATTTCACCTATTAATTTTTTCCCACGTTTCCCTCTCTGCGGCTCCCTCTCCCCGTTTTTTAATGCTTACTTGTGTTTCTTGTACCCTGCTGCATTTTAATTTCTCACGCTACAGTTCCCTCCCTCCGGCACCCTGTCTCTGTGCTTTATTTCCTCCCTCTGTCCTGCACCCCGTCGCTGAAAAAACTTTCATCCTATGTTTCCTTCTGTGCATCTCCCCGTCCCTATTTTTTCATTATTTCCTGTGGTTCTTGTACCCTGTTACTTTTAACATTTTCTCATTGCGGTTCCTTCTAGCCATCTCCCTGTTTGTTTAATATTCCCGTGTTTCTCGTACCTGACCGCCACTTCTTTTTCCTTTCTGCCTTGTCCTCTGTCCGTCTCCCCGTCCCTGCGTTTTAATTCCTGTCCGTGTCTCTCGTACCCGGTTGCTTTTTAAAAGTTCTTCTACGTCTCCCTCTACCTGGCTCCCTTTCTCCGTTTTTTTGTTTGGGGGTTTTTTTTTTGGTTCCCCGCCCCTCCCCTTGTATTTCTTGCACCCCACCGCTACCTAATTTCTCCTTCAACGATTCCCTTTATCCAGCTTCCCTTTCCCGTACTTTTAACTCCTCCCTTTTTTCCGTATACCCTGTCCCTTTTTAAATTTTGTTTCAGTATTTCCTTCTATCCTCATTCCTGTTCCTATTTTTTAATTCTTTCCTGCTTTTCTCGTAGCCTGCCGCTTCTTAAAACGTCCTTCCGTCCCTCTACCCGATTCCTTGCCCCTGTTTTTTATCTCCTCCTCTGTCCCGCACCCAGTCACATTAATAACTTTCTATGTCTCCATTTATTTAGCTTCAGGGTAAATATCCTTTTAATCCTTTTTGACCCTCCATAGGTATAGGGTATTGCTTGATTCTAATTGGGCGGTGCGGATCTGTTATTTGAACGCTTATGGGGTCCATTTTTATCTTTCCAGTTTCCCCTTCCTTATACCACACTGAGGGGTTAATAGCTTCTTCATCCTCTTGTGTTAAAGTGTATAATTTAATCTGCAATTTGTCCCCTTGACTCTGAATGCTCAAGTTTAACTTCAAAATCAAATCCCTTCCTAATAAATTGTATTCCGCTTCAGGGAGCAAAAGTAAATCATTAAGACAAATTTTCTTTTCTGTTTCTACTTCTACATCTTTCAATATATTTACTTTAAAAGGCTCTCCTTTTGCTCCTACTACTGACACGTACAAAAATTTTTGCTTTTGCTTTTTGTTTTTCTTTGTCCCTCCTAACATAGACTTTCTGGGCTTCTCTAAGTAACTCCTCTAATCTTCTTTCTTGCCAATCTTCCAATTTTTCTAATTTCCTTCTTATATGCCCCCAGGATTTAGCTACAAATTGTGTTCTAAGGAGTGCGGTCCCAGCCACTGTATTCGGATCAATTCCAGAGTACATTTGTAGGTTTTTCCTCAACCTCTCCAACCATTCTGTTGGAGATTCGTCTTTCCCTTGTTGTTCATTAAATGCTTTAGTAATGTTTTGCCCTCGGGGAACCTCTTCCCTTATTCCCTGTGTCCTGGTTTCAGCCAGGATAGAGCTGGTTTTCTTCACAGAAGCCAGTGTGACACTGTGTTTTGGATTTGGGATGAGAAACTGTTGATAATGTGCTGATGTTTTGGGTTGTTGCTGAGCAGTCAAGGACAGTCCAGCTTCTCGTGCTGGCCTGCTAGCAAGGAGGTTGGGGGTGCACGGGGAGCTGGGAGGGGACACAGCCGGGACAGCTGACCCAGACTGGCCAAAGAGATATTCCCTACCATACGACGTCATGCCCAGTACATAAACTGGAGTTGGCCGGGGGGCGGAAATCGCTGCTCGGGGACGGGCTGTCGATCGCCGGGTGGTGAGCGATTGCTGTATTGGGCATCACTTGTTCTTGTACATTCCTGTGTTGGTATTATCATTGTTGTTTCCTTCTTTCTTTCTGTCCTATTAAACCGTGTTTATCTCAACCCACGAGGTTTTTTTCCTAATTCTCTCCCCCACCCTACTGTGGGAGGGGGAGTGAGCGAGCGGCTGCGTGGTGCTTAGTTGCCGGCTGGGGCTAAACCACGACAACATTACATCTTTTCATCCCGTAAGAAAGCATGTGTCCCTACAGTACGTACATAGTTACCCCCCAAAACCGCCAACGTCATACAACGTATCCCGCGATACAACATATCCCGCCATACGCTCGGAGGGGTTTGCGCAGCCCCCGCTCTCTGTGCACCTCACAGACCTCTGCGCTTTCTGCTTCTGCCCCTGGTGCTGGCGGCTCTGTGGCCGATGCACCGGCAAGCCCAGCCGCATCCTCCTCCTCCTCAGAGAGTCCCTGGCCGTGCTCAATGAGCGATTGCTATGAACGTACTGTAAAAAGCCCTTTTTATAGCCCGACACAACACTGGCCAATTTCAACTCTAGCTGAGCTTTGCCCTTTTCTGTTCTCTCCTTACACGTATGAACTACAGCTCTGTGATCTTCCTGCCAAGCCGGACCTTGGTCCCAGGGATCATAACATTCCTTTTTCCACCTGAGTTGAAAAAGGAGGTCCCTGTTCAGCCAAGCTGGTCTTCTGCCCCTCTTGTTTGACTTCAGACTCCACCAGATTGCCTGCTCCCGTGCTTGCAGAAGGTGGTTCTGAAAAACTAAGCTGCTCTCTGAGCCCTAAGCTCTCCAAAGCAGCTTCGTAGGGGACACTGCAGACTAGCTCTCTGAGTAGCTTCAAGTTTGCTCTCCTGAAAAGCAAGGTAGCAACTCCTCTGAGCTGTATCTCATTACACTCAAAAGTTTAAACTCCCCTGTTTGGTGATCACTGTGATCCCATCTCCTACGAGTCCTTCTCCATACACAAACAGGAGGGACTAAGAGATCTGTTGGGTAGATAAGCAGCCATGGGGAACCACGGTGAGCAGTGGAGTGAGCTGCTGCATGGGCTACGTGCTTTGCGAGTGCGAAGCCAGCCCCTGGCTCAGTGAGTGCCTGGGAAAGGGAGTCTGCAGCCGTGAAGGACAGAGCCGGCCAGCAGGACAGCTGGCAGCCTTCACTCGGGCATTGCCCACCTTGTGACTGGCTGTACCTGTGATGATGTTAATGCTCTTTGTACACAGGTCTGTTGCGTTGTGCTGTGTTGCGAAGCAGACTTGCAGAGGCGTGCCCTGTCTGCCCATCGGGACTCAAGGCACATTTCCTCCAAGCGCAGCAGCCAGGCTTTGGGCAGCCTCGCCTCATGCTGCTTTTGACATTGCCAACCAGGATCAAGTTTCTATCCTCGGGTTTTCATGTAGGAACCAATTAGTGAACAAGTCCTGTTTTAATGGAGTGGCAACTCAAACAGTATTACGCTGGTAGAAAGCCTTCAGGAGAAGACTGGTGTCCTCTGGACCTCGCAGTAAGGCAGCCAGCAGCTCTGTTTCTGCTATAGCTACAAACATCCGCGAGTGAAACAACCGCAGCTTTTTAATACAGTTACAGAGGTTTACACTTTTCTTTGCAGACACAAAGCATGCTTTTGTCTTGAACTTTTCATTAGTCTGAAAAAAAGATCATTGGTAGTATAGGATACCATGCTGTTTATTAAATGTACATAAATTAACATCTACACAGAAAGGATGTTTTCCTCATCAGAAACAATGCTGAAACGATGAGCAACTCTGAAAAGAAAGGTACATAAGGCTCCCGTGCACAAACCCCAAAGCTTCAAAGGAGAAAGGTGAAAGAGCGCTACATCCTTATGTCACAGGACAACCTGTGATTAACCCGAGTTATGGACACTGTCACATCATAGGTAGTTGGGGCCAGTTCAGATCCCCTGCCTTCTAGATCAGCCGCCTTGATGAGCTGGGTGTTTCAACTGTTATAAAGCTGCAGAATCAACCAGAATCGACACTGAAATGACTGTGCTGGCTACAGAATGGCTAGAATAAATATGGGGGTGTGTCCAGTTTTTTTCCGGTCCTGGAGGGTGGCTGGGATTTGGGGCACCATGTAAGCTGGCTTTTTTAACTCCTCCTTCCCATCAGTCCCTAGGCACAGGCACGTGTTGTGGCTGAAAGCAAAGCATCACCACTCCAGTTCTGATTGACAGAAAGGGGGGTGTTTGCGTCGGTCCAGAGAGCGCTGATGGGTCGGAGAAGTAAGAGCGGAGTTTTTGCTGTAGCTAACCTGGAGTTAACTCAGCTAATGGAAACTGCAAGCCAGTCATGTTTGATCAAGAATCCTAAGAAAGGGTATTGTGCTGTGTGCTGCATACAAGGACTTGCACCGACCAAAGGGCAGCAATGGGTGCTCCCTTCTTGTATGCAGCAAGGTGGTGCAGCGTCTCTCTGCCAAGAATGAGTAGCGGCAAAGAAAACCTGGAGGGTTTTATAGTCTGGAACATGCTGTCCAGCGTGTCCCTCGTGTCCCTCTCAGATGATATACACCTCCACGCCCAGCACGCCCCATGGAATCTGCAGGTGACATGCCAGCTCCCCACGGGGGCAGCTGTGCCGGCTGGTGGGCTTTTGCTGACGGAGCCGAGGAGTGAGCCAGCAAGGCCTCCCGCCAGGGCTGGGCTGGGTCTGAGGGCGGTGCGGGGCCGCTCCGGCGTCGCGGTGCCCGAGTGAAATGTGCCGGCCGGAGCAGAAGGGCGCGGTGCCTCCCTCCTCGCCTCCGCCGAGGTGGTGCTGGGGCTGCATCGCGCCCCTCAAAGCCCAGGCAGCAGAGCTCATGCGGGCAATCCAGGCAGCAGAAAAAAATCGGCACCTGCAAGAAGAGAGTCCAAAGTGCTGATGAAACCATGAAGGCAGGAAGAGGCACGACTTTGTGCCCCGTTCGTTGGGCAGTGTGCTGTCCAAGGGGCAGTTCCTGGCACACGAGAGGGAACCGTCCCTGGCAGTGGCTACGGCACGGCTTTGTCCCCTTCTCCACACGTGTGACACCCTCAGAGCTCTGCAAGTTGACAGAGATGTGCAGCACTGCTTTGCTAGGCAGCAGGGCTGGGCAGGGCAGCTGTGCTGTGGTCCTTTCCAAAAGCCGAGCAGCAGCACGCCTCACTGTCCCTTGCTAGAAAGCCAGGCTTGAAGGCAAAACACGCTGCTTTGGTATTGTTTGGTTGTTTTCTTCTTCCCTCAATTGTCTCAGGTGCAACGTGAGCTTTTTACGAAGTGCCAGTACCTCAGGGTCTACAGCTACGTGACACAGCTCCTTGCTGCGTCTTTGGGATTCAGACACCAGCAGCCAGTGCTGGGCTTGCCAGCTGACATGAACAGAAAAGGGAGACTTTGCCTCTTTCTGTAGGCAGCGGGTCAAAGAGCTCCAAAAATTGCTATGAGCCTTGTGACTCTGCTGGGGTGTTGCTCAGCCTTGCACAAACAGAGCTGCCACAAGTGCCGAAGGAGAGCTGCCAACGCTGGAGTGATATGTTCCTCCTGACAGACACGCTCTCCCACGGGCAGCTGCGGGCTTCCTGCCCGGTGCCATCTCTGCGCACCTCAGAAATATTGCCCATAGTCGGAGCAGTGTTCGGAGCTTTGAAAGATGGGCAGCAGAGCCTGCTACACACCTGGGCTCCTCGTTCTTCTTGCCTGCCTGGATGTCCTCAGTTGCCCATCCCGCAGAGCTCTGCTCCCAACTTGCTCCTCTCGCTGTCCAGTAGCCCGTTGCTCCCCTCTTCACAGGTTGCTCTTCTCGAGCCTGGCAAACTTTCCATTCAATGTATTGTTAGACAGGTCAAGCCATGATAAACGTGAACCAATTCTGCTCTTAAGCACACCTAGCTCATTTTACCTTGTCTCCCCAGAGGAGCTCTCCAGGTGTTCACTTTCTGGAGGGACTGGAGGCACCTGCAATGGAAATGTGCAAGTTAACGGGTGGCAAGGACCTTCCTGCCCAATTGCTACCTTAGCTCGGAAAGGCAAGGCCCTTGGATGGGTTTGCTCAGCCCACCTGAGCAAGTTCTGGTGGCATCACCGCACAAACCGCCATGGCCATCCTGCACCACCCTTCCTCTGCACCTTTGCAGAGCTGCCGGCTAGTGGGTGACCTTGCTTGTCCCTGCGGCAACATTCTCAACTTCTGACAGTGCTGTCACCCTCTTTGTGGCCCTGACATACCGCTGCTGCTTCTGCTTCCGCCTCTGGTGCTGGCAACTCCTTGGCCGACGTGCCGGCAACGCCAGCCACATCGTCATCGTCCTCCTCCTCAAAGAGCTGCGGGGGACAGAGGAGGACAGTTGCTTGGCTGGGGACAGGCCCCGGGGCCGGTGAGCCTTCCTCAGGGCCAGGAGCGAGCGTGGGCGGCTCTGCTTTCACTAGGGCAGGACGCAGGGGTGGCTGGAGGTGGGGGAGGTGGGGCGGAGCTGGCTTGGTCCCCGAGCCCCAGCCGGGGTCCCTCTGCTGGGGACAGCGCCTCTGCGCAGGAGCCAGCGCCACGGGCACCCCCCGGCCAGGCTGGCTTACCTGGAGGGGCTGGGGCAGCGTGCCGTCCTGGCTGCAGAGAGCTGCCAGGGGCCGGCCGAAGAGACCCGCCCTGCCGGCACAGCCCGACTGCCCGGGCGCCTCCGCAGCGGCCAAGGTCCCTCGCCGCGCAAAGGGCCAGGGCAGCCCCCTCGTCCTGCTGCGGGTCCCGCCTGCCGCCAGGGAAAACAGAGCAGAGAGCCATGGAGGGCAAGCGCCAGGTGAATGCTGCCCGAGCCTCCGTGCGCTGTGCCCCCGCCAACAGCGAGGGAGAGGCGTGGCTGGGGAACGAGGCGCCCCGGGGGCTCAGCTCTCTGCGGCCGTGCCCTGCGGGAAGGGCAGCAGCAGCCCCCGAGCAGCGCGGCTGCCGCCTGCCAGCGCAGGAGAGAGGGGCCGTCCTGCCCCCGTCTCCTCCAAACTCACTGTCCGAGTGGCCACGTCCACCTTGGCTGCCGGAGGGGACGGGAGGTGGCTTCTGCTGGGCACCAGCCTGCAAGAAATGCGCTGCGCTCAGCGAGCAGCCCCGCAGCACGAAGGGCCCCTGGCGAGCTGCATCGGCCGCGGGCCATGAGTGAGATGTGGGGACGGCCGAGATGGCAGCCCGGGGGCTCCTCACCTCTGCCAGGCCCTCGACCAGCCTCTGCAGGCTGCTGGCGTTGAGTGTTTTGGCCTGGGCAAGGGGAGAAGAGCAGCAGGTGAGAAGCCATGGGGCTGGTGCGGGGTTGGAGCAGCCCCTGGGGCAGAGCGGGGCCAGGAGGGAGACTCACGGCATTGCGGCCGCGCAGCTCCTTCAGCAGGAGCTGGATGGAGGGCAGCTGGGTGACGCGGGCTCCCTGCACTCCTTCTGCTGGCCTGTGCACGGGGCAGGGGCAGAGAAAGAGCTGTGTGAGACCCAAGCTGCCTCTTCCCTCGCCTGCCAGCCCGGGGAGCCCTTCCAAGCTGCCCCGAAGCAGCTGGGCACCGCCCGGCCGTCGAGCGGAGAGCAGTGGCAAGGGGGGAGGACGGGGCTGGGTGAAGCAGCTCCGCCAGCTCTGCCCGCTCCAGAGCCGCCCGCAGCCGTGGGGGCAGCTCTCCCCAGCTCAGGAGCGGCGTTTCCGCATCGTACGGCTACGGCTAGAGCATCCCCCCGTGCTGTGAGCACGGGCCCCCCAAGCTGCTCTGCCAGGCAGGGCTTACCCACGGAGCGCGCTGAGCCAGAGCTCCTTCAGCGAGCGGGAGCTGCAGGAAAGAGAGGAGAAAGAGCCTGAGCGCCCGCTGCTGCCCAGCCCGCGGGCAGAGGCGGGCGCCGGCACAGCCCTGCCCCGTGGGGACGGCTGCAGAGGCAGGAGGAAGCGGCGTGGGGCCGGACAGAAGCGCTGCCCGGCCCTGCCGGGGGACGTGGCACCGAGACCCACCAGAAGGTGACGACGCAGAAGCCGTAGGGCCAGGCGAGGACGAGGGACGTGGTGGCCTTGTCTTCCTCCTCCTGGGCGGCATCCCCGGCCGCCCCCTTGCCGCCGCTCAGCACCCACAGCCGGCGCAGGGCCAGGCAGAGCTGCGGGCGCGGGGCGCTGCCACGTCTGCAGAGAGGAGCGGCAGGGAGTGACCTGGAGGTGGCCGAGCCCGGCGGCTGCCCTCTGGCCTCCGCCTGCCCCGCGCACGGCCACGGGTGCAGCCAGCAGCAGGGTGCCGGGGCCTGGGGCTGCTCCTTGGGCGTCCCTGCCCCGGTGCCGGGGCCAGGCCTTAGGAGGAAAGGCAGCCGGGGTCTGCGCCTCTTACTTGGCCTTGGCGATGATCAAGGCATCGCTGAAGAGGAGGAGGTGCCTCTTCCCCGTCCCGCGGCCCTGCGTCACCCGCACGCGCTGGTGGAGCAGCGGCTCGGCTGATGCCGGGCCGGGCGCGCACTGCTGCTCGGGGCCAGGGTAGACCCTGCAGAGCAGGCGGCAAAGGGCGTGAGAAAGGCGGCTGCTGCGGGGCCCGGCTGCGCCGGCGTGTCCCCGAGCCGCGGGGGGAGCCCACCTGGAGCCGTAGCAGCAGTTCAGCTGGCCCATCGTGCCGGGGCCAGGGGAGTCCTCGCGCCGGACACGCTGCTGGGGCTCCGGAGAGCTCCCAGCCGGCTGGAGCGAGGCTGCTGAGGGGGTCCCGGTGCCGGGCAGTGCCGCTGGGTGAGAGCTGGTCTCTCCCTGGAGCTGCCGGGTGCTGGCAGAGCCGTGCCTGCAGGCACTGTGGCCGTTGCCGGGCCAGCGCCGCGACATCACAGCTGCCATTCCAAGGCCGGGGGGGGGGGGCTGGGGGGCGGGGCTGGGGGAGGGGCTCCTGTCTCTCTCAGCCTGGGGAGCCCGGGCCTGGGCACAGCACTGCGGGCATGGCCTCAGCAGCGCTGAGCAGAGGGCAAGGCTCCCCTCCCTCCAGCTGCTGGCAAGGCTTTGCCCAGCGCAGCCCAGGGCACCGCCGCCCGCCGCCTTTGGCTAAGGGCACGGTGCTGGCTGCTGCTCAGCTTGGTGTCCAGCAGGACCCACGGGCCTGTTGCGTTAAGAGGCAGAGCAATTTGGTAGAAACTAAGCCCCCTTGCTTTCCAGTCGATCCTCAGATATCAGAGGGCCTGGGGGCGGCTGAGCTTAGGTTCTGAGTGATGCCCAAAGTCAGCGTTAGTAGTCCGGTCGCGCCCAACACCTTTGTTGGACTATCACGGGTCCGGATGCACTACTAACATCACACTACCTGCTCAGCCGGACACCTCCTGAACTAACACGGCCGCACTCAGAGGTACGGTCGCGTTCAGGGACCACAGACGGCTGAGTCAATCAATAGTGCGATTTATTGAACACACGGCTGAGTCAATCAATAGTGCGATTTATTGAAGCAACAGATATACAGGTTCTTTGGATTGCCGGTGATAAATTCACTACCTATAAAGCACGTGCAAATGCTAAAACTACGAGGGACACTACTTGGCTATAAACGCCTTAAAAGATGTAAAGTGACTCTATATAGAGATTTCTAAGTTTCCCGGGGAGGCACTTGGTATGACCAAGGGTTCGAATCTTACCCAACGGCGTCCCGATGGGGGGGAAGAGAGGCTCAGCCCGTCGACTGATCCCAGAAGTTAGAGTGGTACACAACGATGGTATCTTCCCTAACATCCAGCTCTTAAAACATTATTTTATAGTGTTTTACTTTGCAGGACGAGCTTGAGTGACTCTAGTCATACATACCTTTATCAGGATTGGTGCAGAATTCTCTCGCTTTTCTTCAAGGAAATTTTCTTCAAGGAAAATTGCATGCCATTGTTTAAATGAGGGCTGGAACACAGTAGTTTTCTCTAATACTTACAATGAACACTTCAAAAACAGCATTTAAATTAATAATATTTTATACTATGGATCCATCTTTACTTTGTGCTGGAATCATCACAGGAACAGCTCCCATTCTACTTAAATTAGGTGCAGCTACCTTTGAAGGTGTAAAAGGTTGGGTTTTGACCGGGACTACGTTCAAAGTCTTCACTTGGGACTTGGCCATACAGAGTTTTGGTATAGCCTTTCATATTTGAGAGAGACATCGAACCCAGAGATTGGTGCCTACGTAGCTGCGGGCTGTTGAACTGCGACGTTTTAGAGGTGGAACATCATCTCTGAAATACGCAAACACACAACTGCAGAAAAAGACTTCAGTCACTATTACTATGTGTGAGCTTATAAAACAGATTTTCTGTTTTATAAAACAGAAAACACTATTATATAAAAAATTAAATAAAATTATATAAAAATTATATAAATAAAATTATATAAAAATTATATAAAAAATAAAAAACACTATTATATAAAACACTATTTAATTTCTCTTTCAAAAATTTCCTTTATCCTGTTCCCTTCAGCTAAATTTTACTTCCTCCCTTTCTTCCATATACTGTGTCACTATGAGTTTTCTTTTAGTGTTTCCTCCCACAACTCTTTGGTCTCTACTTTTCCCTGGCCTAAATTGCACTCCAGCCTTCACTATTTTCCATCCTTCTACCCCATTTCAACCTCCACATTTTTTGCAAGCCTCTCCTTCCCTCTGGCCTCCCACATCTTTCTGGCCTACAACACGTGCTCAGCCTCCACTTATTTCTGGCCTCTAGGGGCCTCTCTAGCCACCAGAACACTGTCTCTCTGACAGCCACTCTAGCTACCTGCGAGGTTATGTCTCTGTGATCCGGGAGGAAAGCTTTGTCTTTGGAGGGGAGTCCCTAGCTCCCCGAACACGGCCTGTATGACCGGAACGCCTGTTTAGCCATCCTGGAGGTGTGTCTCCATGACATGGGAGGACTTCCAGCATTGGAGGGGACTCTAGAGCTGCTGGAACACTGTCTCGATGGCCAGAATGCCCCTCTGGCCATCCTGGAGCTATATCTCCATGATGCGGGAGGACTTCTGGGATTAGAGGCGACTATCTAACCGTGGGAAACTCCCCTCTATGACGGGAATGGCACTCTAGCCATGCTGGAGGTATGTCTCTGTGATCTGGGAGGCCTTCTGTGTTTGGAACGGAGTCTCTAGGTGCTTTGACACCATCTCTACCCCTGGAATACCACTCTGGCTGTCTGGGAGGTATGTGTGTATGATCTGCTTGGACTTCTGGGATCGCAGGGGACTCTCTAGCTGTGGGAACACCGTTACAATGAAAGGAAGGCCTGTCTGGCCATCCCAGACATATGTTTCTAGGGTCTGGGAGGATTTCCAGGATCGGAGTGGAGTCTCTCTGACAGAACAGGATCTGTATGTTCAGAATGCCAGTCTAGCCATGCTGGAGGTGTATCTTCGTGATGTGGAGGCCGGCTGAGATCAGAGGGGAGTCTCCAGGTGCTGCAACACCATCTCTATGACGGGAATGCCACTGTGGGAGGTATGTCTCTCTAATCCAGGAGGACTTGCGGGCGCGGAGGGGACTCTGTAGGTGCCAGAACAGCATTTCCACGACCGGAATGCCACTCTAGCCATCCCGGATGTAACCTCTCTGATGCGGGAGACACTCCAGTCTTCCACCCCTTTTTCCGCCTCCACTTTTTTCTGTCCTAAGTTGCCCTCCAGCCTCTCACTAATTTTCAGCCTCCACGTTTCTCTAGCCTTTCTTTGGGCTTCTGGCCTCCCACATCTTTCTGACCCACAACACGTGCTCAGCCTCCACTTATTTCTGGCCTCTAGCTCCCCTCCAGCCTCCCACTCCTTTGCGGCCTCCACTTATTTCTGGCCTCTAGCTCCCTTTCCGCCCCTAGTGCCCACCCCCTCCGTCGGCCTCTACTTAGTTTTGGCTTCTCCTTTGACACCGTCCCTGTTGAGCCTGACCCCGACTATGTGGCCTCAGACCCGTATTTGGGCTCCTACCCCTTTTCGGCCTCCACTTCTTTCTGGCCTCTACGTCCCCTCTAGCATCCCACACCTTTCCTGCTTTCCACCTCTTTCTGGCCTCTGTCGACTCTGTAGTAACTGGAACAATGTCTCTTTGTCCAGGACACTCCTCTAGCCGTCCCAGAGGTATGTCTCCATGATCAAGGAGGACATCTGGGATAGGACGGGACTCTCTAACTGCTGGAACAACGTTTCTGTGGTTGGGATGCCACTCTAGCCATTCCCCAGGTATGTCTCCATGGTCCGGGAGAATGTTGCGATTGGAGGTGACTCTCTAACTGCGGGAGTACCATGTCTAGGACCGGGACACCACTCTAGCTGTCCCAGAAGTATGTCTCAAAGATCCGGGAGGAGCTCTGGCATCAGAGGGGACTCTCTAGCCAAGGGGAAACAGTCTCTCTGACCGCATTGCCACTTCAGCTGTCCTGGCGGCTTGTGTCTATGATCCCTGATGACTTCTGTGACTGGAGAGGATTCTCTAGCTGCCAGACACTTGATGAATATGTATTAATCTTGTAATCATAGACCTATAAATGTTTGACTTTTGAACTGATCGAGCGAACACGATTTAGGAGGAACTATCCCCCGTGTTCCCAGCGCTGAAAATTTAACACTACATTGGTGTTACGAGGTTTATTCCCAATTTCGGTGACAAGCTCAGCTGTCCTCCCACTAAGCTCTCCCTGCCTCACTCCTCTCTCCCCTCGCTGCCTGCAGGCAGTGCCCTCAGCCCTGCTGCACTTGGCAGGGGAGCTGCTCCTGGGCAGAGCTGTCTCTCACAAGCGCTGCCCGCTTGCTATGAGCTCCGTCCGTCCCAGGAGCCCGGCCCAGCCCAGCAGCAGAGGTCCAGCCCAAGGCACCACTTTCTCTGCCCCTTCTGGGCTCCCTGGACACGTCCCAAGGGCTCCAGGGCTGACAGCTCCTGAAAGGCAGCAGAGTCACCCTTGGGGAACGGGCTTTTTAGCTGCCTGCAGTAATCACCAGTTGCCCCTCCCAAAAGAGGCCGATGCCAAAAGCATGGTTTGTGCTGCCAGAGCATGGATGTCCCGTGAGAGGTACAAATGTTGCCCTCTGGACACTGGTATTCCTGACCCATAACAAGAAGGACACACAGGCGGTGACAGGGAGCTCTTGCTTGGACCCTGTGCCAGGCAGGCATTCAGCTGAAGCAATGCGGACATCTCATCCCCAGCTGGAAGCCCTCGGGATGAAGCGGGATTCACTCTCCCCACGCACCCCACAGAGACACAGTGTTAAGGCATGTCAAGACTGGTCACCACTTCCAGCCACTCCGGCCCAGGACCCCTCCTGCCATGCAGCCGGAGCCCAGTACTGGCCAGTGCCACCCAGTACAGTCCTGCCTGGCTGCTGGAGCCCAGCCCGTTGCCTGGGGATCTGGAGTCTTTGCCCAGGCTGAGGGACGCAGCTGCCACTTTTCCGCTTGCAGGTGTAACTTGCGGCAAAGCTGAGCATCCACCCCCGAGATGCACACACACAGACACACGGACTCGCAGCGGACACTGACACAGCCAGTCACACAGACTGACAGAGATGAGGCGCTGCCGTCAAGAGCACCCACAGTCAGGACTCACATAAAACACAAACCGGGACAGCCGCATCCCCTCCTCCTCTTGGGCTGGCAGAGACACGAGGTCAGTAGCGCAGGCGCACACATGACACTCTCTATGTCCACAAGCACACGCCCGTTCATGGATTTGGTAGCCCTGCCCAGATCCCAGCCCCGTGACCCACCCCACGGGTCCCCTACTCACTGACTGGTCCATCTTGGTGCTCCCTGCAAACATGCAGCACTCACACGTTTTGCCTGTCCCGCAGGCACCCCACACTCGCCCATCTCCCTGGGTGCAGCGCGCACCCTCTGCCCGCCTGACACCACAGCCCGGGCCCCCCTAGTCAGCCACTGGTCCAGTTTGACATTTGCTGGTGAAGGCACACGCACACCCGTGCACACCACGTTTGGGGAGGACACAGGCACCCACAGAGCCTCTCACTCGCCTCACTCATGCTGGTTCCCCCAGTAGGTGCTTTTCAGGACTGTTCCCGCCCCAGTGCCTGGTGGCCGGGACACCCACTCGCCCCAGCAGCTGCACTCAGACCCCCCACTCACTCCACTAGCTGCACTGGGGCCCACGCCGGTGGCTGGCACCACGAGCCAGGGGTGCCCACAGCCCCTGGTTGACTCCAGCAGCTGGCACCCAGTCCAGCCACGCCAGCCCCCCAGTAGCTGCCACAGAGTCCTTTCAATTCACATACACACAGGACAGAGAGTGAGATTGCGCAGAGAGATCGTTAAGAAAAGATTTAAGAAGAAGATCTAAGAACACAGGATGGACATCATCTGCGTCCTGCTACCAATCACTTGTCTCTGGAGAGACTCCGGTGTCATCAGGTTGCCCGTCATCTGAAACTTCTTCAACAAGATTAGAGGGGACAAATCCTCTTGTGCCGTCGGTCAGCTCTCCCACATACCAACCGTCTTCATCCACATCTCCAAAGACGTAAACATATTGTCCAGCAACTAGAGGAAGCTCTAGTTCAGGCCGCTCATTGGGACCACCGAAAGGATCGTAGCTGTATCGAGCTATGAATGCTCGAAGCTCTGCCGGTTGTTTTCTCATAGCCTCCAGGAGGATGGACTCCTTGCTTGCTCCCAGGTTAGCCTGGCACGGCCTGCAACCGATGCGGTTGCATCTTTCTCTCTCCAGCCATTCAAGGTCCTTCAGTGGCTGCTGGCGTTGTTCGTTTAGCTTTGGATTCTGATCACTCAGTTCCGTCGGCTGCGCTCGAAACAGCTGCAGGGTTTCTTTGCGTTCCCTGCGTACGTCTGCCTGAGGCCTCTGCCAACACCTGCCGTCCCCTTCTTTCCTCTGGAGCGCTAACTGTGCCTCCTCATGTTCCTTCTCCAGCTGTTGGCTCCTTTCTGCCATTTCTCTCATGGCTTTCAGTTCACACTCGGCCTCTGCCAGCTGGGTTTGAAGACAGATGTTCCTTTGGATGGCAGAATCTCGCTCCTCTGCCACTCGTGCTAGTTGCCCTTTCAGGTCAGCATTTTCAGCTTGAACCCGTGCTGTCAAACCCATCTGCCCACAGAGGCGAGCATTTTCTTCCGCCAGGCGAGCGTTTTCCTTTGTCATCTCTGTGAGCTGCGCCTGCAACTCCTCACAAGTTGGGCTGTGGGTGCTCACGTAACAGGAGCCCTCATCACCTGCAGCCCCTTGGGCCTGAAGCTCCTCAGCCCCCTTCTGTGAGAAGTCATCCTGCTTGTCCTGTGCCAGCAAAGCTCTGGCAGGCTCTCCCGTTTCTCCATCTCTCTGCTGAGGCAACGGTGCCATGCACAGATCCTCAGTGGAGCTTTGGATGGGCAGTGGCACTCCAGCATTGACCAGGCGATGGACAGTCGCCTGCAGTTGCCTGGATCTTTCTTCCAGCCGGGAGGCGAGGGCAGCTAGCTGAGCTTTTTTCTGCTGCAGCCTCTCTGCCTCCTTGCACGCTTCTGGAGAGCCTTCCTTTCTCAGGAGGCAGCTCTCCGTCTCAAGGGCACTCTGTTGCCTCTCCAGGTCTTCTAGAAGATGCTGCAGGCGGGTGTTTGGCTCCAGGAGTCGGCTGCATGTGCTTCCAAGCAGCACCAAGCCTTCCCCCTCTGGCACCCGGAGCTTAGCATCTGCCACAGCCTTGCATGCTGTTTGCTGCCCAGCGCGGTGGCTTTCCGGCAGTCTTTCCCGTAGCGCTGCCAGGGCTTGGGGCCCGTTTCTGCCAGAGAAGCAGGAGCTCTGCGTCTCCTGATGGCCCTGGTGCCCAAGAGGGCCTTCGGGCTGCGCCGTGCTGGGGGAGGCGGGCAGCTCGCCCTCGACCCGCTGCAGGATGTATTTGATGAAGAGTCTCCTCTCCAGCTGCAGCTGGTTCTGGAGGTGGCGGATGCGGGCGGGCTGGAAGCCATCCATCTCCCAGCGTAGCTTGCCAAGGAGGTCCTGGAGCTTGCTTCGGGCCTCCCTGCCGCCCCTGCTGGGCCTCACCATCTCCTCGGCCAGCTGCCGCTGCAGGTCCCGCGCCAGGCGAACGGCGGCGGTGCACTCGCGCTGCAGCAGCTCCCGTCCCTCGTGGAGCTCAGCCTCCTTCCAGCGCAGCAGCTGGCGCGTCTCTGCCACCCGCTGCCGCTGCTTCAGCTCCTGCAGCCGCCGCACCTCCAGAGCCCGTCGCTGCTCCCACTCAGATTGGAGCCGCTCTGCCAGGAGCTGCTGCTCCCTGTCCAAAGCCGCCTTCAGCTCCCAGGTTTCGGCAGCGAAGCAGCGGCGCAGCTCTTGGGTGCGGAGCCGCTCTTGCTGCAGCTCAGCCCGCAGCGCTTCCAGCTCCCGCCTCTGCTCCTCCTTGTGCGCAAGGCTGCCGGGGGCTTGCGCCGGGCCCTGGCGGGGCGAGGGGCGGCTGCGCGCCATGGGTCCCCGGCCAGCAACACCCCGCCTCATGGCGTCGGCCAGCAAACGCTGCTGCCAAAGGTCACCGACGGTTGCGTTCCCTGCGTCTGCGAGGGGCGGCAGCCCCCTGACTCCGTTGCAGCCGCTGCCTCCCCTCACCGTGCAGAAGCAGAGAGCATCTGCCAGGGCCGGGATGGGTGGGCATAGCCTTAATTGCACGTGCCAGCCCCGAGCTCACAGTGGAGGGGCGGGGCAGTACACCCTTCTATGGGATGTCCCGCCCCCAGGAGGGGTGGGGCAGTACACCATTCTATGGGATGTCCCACCCCCAGGAGGGGCGGGGCAGTACACCCTTCTATGGGATGTCCCGCCCCCAGGAGGGGCGGGGCAGTACACCCTTCTATGGGATGTCCCGCCCCCAGGAGGGGCAGGGCAGTACGCCCTTCTATGGGATGTCCCGCCCCCGCACACAAACTGAAGAGAAGGAACAAATGCAAGCGAACCCGTTTTGGCAACGTTTCTCAAGTCCTACCCCTGCAGCAGAGAGCCTGGGAGCTCCGCGATCCCTCCTTCCACTCTGCATTTTGGCATCGAAGGCGAAATGACCCCAGGGAGCGGCATTGTTTTGATTCTCTTTACAGCCTAAAGCACCACACGCGGCAGGAGAGAGGCCAGGACACCACCTCAGGAGGGATCATAATCGGCTAGGCCAAGAACGGTGATGCTCACCTGACTCTGGTCCTTGCAAAAGAGGGAGTGCTGATCAGGGCTGTAGAACCCCCTGTCAGCCTTGGCTGTAGCGACCATTTTTGCCTCTTCAGGGGGCATTTGGGGGGAATCCCATGGGCAGCAGCGCTCAAGGGCACCAGAGCTCACTACAGCTGGTCTTTCAGGCCTGGGGCCGCCTCCGCCTTCCACTGAGGCACCCGGAGTGACCCTTGGAGGAGCTGTACATGCCGGTGGTGGCAACATCTGTCCATGGGAGATCCTCAGCAAGAGCGTCCCCTTCCATCCCATGGTGGGCTGGGAAGCCAAGTCACCGGAGCCAGGGCTTGCTTTAGTCTTGCTTGCCGATCTTGAGCTTAGACAAAGTTGTGCCAGTATCAACCCTCTTGCCGCGTCTGCTGCCTTGGTTCAGCTAAGGGTGTCATCCTCCAGCCTGATGAGCGAAAAAGGGCCGACCGCAACTCTCCTCCCTCCTCTGCCAGGCCCAGCCTTGGAAACCAGCTGGTAGTGTAACCAAGGTGGTAGGGAATTAAAATAAAATAGGGTTAGAAAACAGGTTTGTGAATTTGTAGAAAGTTGTAACTAAAGAACATTATGCACCAGCAATGCTGCTCGAGAACCCACCTAACCCTTCCCATCTTGATTTAATTATCAAGGAGTTAAGTGTAACATTGTGATCATGGTATTATGTTTTGTTCTAATAACAAGTAGTCAGAAAGAAGGAACACCTTGGTCAGTTCTATGGTCCAGTGGGTGGGTAATTATTCATTCTATAGTCCTGTCTTACAACAAAGGACTGTGGGGTGAATGATTGCATGATGGACCGACAGCCCGTGAAGATCTATTGAGTGTTGCCAAGCTTAAGTGAACTTTGAAGGAAAGGGAATTCCGGCAGGGGGAGGTCGCGACCACTGACTCAGAGACCACCCACTCAAGAAACCCTCTGACTCAAAAGATTAAGGAAGTAAAATCCCAAGAAATTATAGTGAGCATGCGTGGTCATTTACATGGTAGGTGAGGAATACTTAACCAATCATTGCATGGACACTTTATGAATATGTATTAATCTTGCCTATAAATGTTTGATTTTTGAACTGATTGATGAACACAATTTAGGAGGAGCTATCCCTCGTGTTCCCGGCGCCGTGAATAAAGAATGCCTGCCTTTTAACACTACATTGGTGTTACGAGGTTTATTCCCGATTTCGGTGACACTGTGACCATAAAAGGGAAAAAGAAGTAGGGGACTAACTCCCCCAACGACCACCGACGACCACCCGAGACCCCCGCACACATGTAGTGTAGTTTTGCAACACCAGCATTATGTAAATGTAGTAGATAAGCAAGGAGACGGTGATTTCTCAGAAAATGTGCAAATATTCATGTCAGGCACATAAAGGATGAGCTGTTTCAGCGCACGCATGTTAGGAGGAGATGATATCCCCCAGGCATCCAGCGTGGCAATAAAGATGTCTGCTGAATGACACTTTGATGTTATTGAGTTTAAATTTCTTTAACTTCTTTGCATCACCTCACTTTTTAATTTTTCTTTCTCCAACTCTTTTAAAAGTTTGCTGTTTCTTTTGTGTTTTACTCCCTTCTTTCCCTAACACCTATCGCTTTTTAAATGTTCTTGCCAGGCTTACTTTTGTTCCCTTTGTCTGTATTTTTAATTAGTTCTTGTCTTTCCTTAGTGCCCTCACAATTAAAATTTCCTTTCTACATCTCTGTTTTTTTACTGTCCCTATTTCACGATTTTTTCCTTATTTCTTTAATCTCTGTTGCTTTTAAAATTCTCTACTTTTATCCCATCTTATGTCTTTTTTTTCTGTTTTTTCTTTATCGTCATCGCATTTAAAATTTTCTTTCTACAGCTGTTTTACTTCACTGTCCCTATTTCTATTTTTTCCTTTGTTTCCCTAATGTCTATCGCTTTTAACATGTGCTTTCTATGCCCTTCAGTGTCTGTATTTTCAATTTTTCTTGTCTTTCCTTCATGCCACCTCATTTTCAATTTCCTTTCTACATCGCCATTTTAGTTCACCATCACCGTCTAATATTAAAGTCCTTAATCCCCATTGCTTTTAAAATTCTCTACCTTTATCTCATTTGATGTCGTTATTTGTTAATTATTTTCTCCTATTGTTTCCTAAGAGCATCGGTTTTTATATTTCCTTTCTGTGTCTACTTTTATGTAGTTCACTGTCCCCGTTTTTCAATTTTTTAGTCATAATTCTTTTTGTTTTGAAATTTTGTTTCTCGGTGTACTTTTATCTCATTTTCTGTCCCGATGTTTTTTTCCTGTTTCCTATAACTTGCCGCTTCTAAAATGTTTGTTCTACGTCTACTTTTATTAGGATGTAGCTCTCTTTTTTTTAATTGTTTCCTGTCTCTCCTGTACCCCCTCACGTTTAGATTTTCTTTCCTTGTCTTTTTTTATCTATTTCACCGGCTTCATTTTTTAATTCATTCTAGTGTGTCCCATACCCTGTCGCTTGTGAAATTTTCTTGCTATGTCTTTGCCTATTCAGGTTTTTTCCCTATTTTAAAATTTTTTCCTGTCTCAACGTCTTCACTTTTGAATAACAGAATCATTTAGGATGGAAAAGACACTTAAGATCATCGAGTCCAACTGTAAACGTAACATGGCAAAGTCCACCACTAAACCGTGGCCTTAAGTGCCACATCCACACGCCTTTTAAATACCTCCAGGAACGGCGAGGAATTTATGTTTTTATGCTTACTTTAACCTGGTTTTCTGTCCCTATTATTTACTCTTTTCCTCTCTGTCCTCTACCTCATAACTTTTTACATTTCTGTGTCTACTTTTATCGAGACTGCTAACCCTATGTTTTTATTATTTCCTGGCTATCCCATGTGAAATCACTTCTAAATTTTTTTTTCATATCCATTTTCATGCAGTTCACTGTCCTTATTTTTTATTTCATTCTAGTCTGTGGTATACCTTGTCACTATTTACATTTTCTATGTCTTTGTTGATTTATTTTCTTGCCTCATCGTTAAATTTCTCCTTCTTTAATGCCTTAGCTTTTGAAAACTTTTTTGTCTACTTTTATCTAGTCTTCTCTATTTTTTAATTTTTTCCTCCTCTCATACCTTTTTTTGCTTTTTAAATTTTCTATGTCTGCTTTTATCAAGATGCCTATTTTTTCTGATTCTTTCTTGTTTGTCACACACCCCGTCGCTTTTTAGATTTCCCTGGCGCGTCTCTCTTCCCCCCGCTACCCCCCCCATCCCGGGGTTTTACGGGGTCTCCTTGGCGCGCCGTTATCTCTGGAGCGTGATTTGTACCCCTCTCGGTTTGTCAGAACATCTCCTCGGGCCATCCCTCTTCCTCAGAGCGGTCTTTCTGTCCTCTCCTCCATCTTGCTCGCCTCCCGTCGGCCAGCGTCTCCCCGACGCCGCCTGTGCTCCGTTCAGATCCCCTCCCGAGTACCTCTGTGCCCTCCAGCCTTCTGCCGTCTCTCCGGCCGCCTCGGCACCCCTCTGATTTCCGCCACGACGCTTCCTGCAAGCGACCCCGCGTTCCGTAACCGGACTGTGAAACAGGAACTGAATTAATCGTAACTGCAGAGCGTAATGGCACATTTTCTCGTATTTTACCCTCACCGCCTTTCAGACCGTGGCTGGAAACCTGCTACGCGTGGCGCGCAGGATGCGGCAGCAGCTTTGGCGGCGGATGGCGAGAGGCGAAGGCCAAAGCAGAGGCTGCGCGGCTCCCGTGCGCTGGGTTTATTGTTTTACTTAGGAGCGTGGCCGTTCGTCTTAAACTGTTTATGGTGTTCTCGCCCAGTGCAGCAGTTTGCAATCAGCTGGTTTAAGGAAAACACGATGTCATCTCTGTCAAAGTTCTACATATTTTGAAAGTGAAATATGAAAATAAGAACTGTAATTCTGGGTTTCCTGGGATTAGCCCTTGGAATTGCTTTAGAATCCCTTATGCGTCAGCTCCACGAAACTTACTGCTCATCTGCCGACTCTGCCCTGTACCATTTCACCTATTAATTTTTTTCCACTTTTCCCTCTCTGCAGCTCCCTCTCCCTGTTTTTTAACGCTTTCCTGTGTTTCTTGTACCCTGCTGCATTTGAATTTCTCACGCTACAGTTCCCTCCCTCCGGCACCCTGTCTCTGTGTTTTATTTCCTCCCTCTGTCCTGCACCCCATCATTTAAAAAATTTTCTTCCTATGTTTCCTTCTATCCATCTCCCCGTCCCTATTTTTTCATTACTTCCTGTGGTTCTTGTACCCTGTTAAGTTTTAACATTTTCTCATTGCGGTTCCTTCTAGCTGTCTCCCTGTTTTTTTAATATTCCCGTGTTTCTTGTACCTGACCGCCACTTAGTTTTTCTTTCTGCCTTGTCCTCTGTCCGTCTCCCCGTCCCTGCATTTTAATTCCTGTCCATGTTTCTCATACTCAGTTGCTTTTTAAAAGTCCTTCCACATCTCCCTCTACCCGGCTCCCTTTCTCCTTTTTTTTTTTAAATTTTCCCTGTATTTCTTGCACCCCACCGCTACCTAATTTCTCCTTCAACGATTCCCTTTATCCAGCTTCCCTTTCCCGTACTTTTAACTCCTCCTTTTTTTCCGTATACCCTGTCACTTTTTAAATTTTGTTTCAGTATTTCCTTCTATCCTCATTCCTGTTCCTATTTTTTAATCCTTTCCTGCGTTTCTCGTAGCCTGCCGCTTCTTAAAACGTCCTTCCGTCCCTCTACCCGATTCCTTGCCCGTTTTTTAATTCCTCCTCCTCTGTCCCATATCCAGTCACATTCATAACTTTCTATGTGTCTATTTATTTAGCTTCCCGTCCGCCTTTTTTTTCCCCTTGTCTATATTATACTCCAGCCACTTTAAATTGTGTTTCAATGGCTACTTTTCTACGGTTCGCTGCCTGCATTTTGTAATTCTCTGCTGTCTGTCCTGTACCCCGTCGCTGCTTCAAGTTCCCATGTCTGCTTTTGTCAAGCTCCCTATCCATGTCTATTAACTCTTTCCCGTGTCATGTACCCCATTGCTTTTTACATTTTTTTGTGTCTGTTTTTTCCACAATCTTATTTTTAATTTATTCTCGTCTTTCCTAAAAGCCATCTGTTGTGTTAAAGGCTAAAGTAGCCCAAGTTGTCATTATAAGTCCGGTCGCGTTCAGTACACTGAACTACCACAATTACGGATGCACAAATAACGTGATACACCTCCTCGGTCTAGTCGCGTTCCATGAACTACCACGGCCGCACTTAGAGGGTTTGGTCACGTTCAATGAGAACTATCATGGGTAGATTAATGAGTAGTGCAGTTTATTAAAGCGACACACTAGTTCTTTGGATTGCCAGCGATAAATTCACTGCCTACAAAGCACGTGCAAATGCCAAAAGTATGAGTAACACCGCTTGGCTACAAACGCGTTAAAAGATGTACAGTGACTCTATAGGGATTTCTAAGTTTCCCAGGGAGGTACTTGCTCTGACCAAGTGTTCGAATCTTACCCAAAGGCGTCCCGATGGGGGGGAAGAGAGGGTCAGACCATCGGCAGATCCTAGAAGTCAGGAATGATGGCGTCTTGCCTGACATTCAGCTCTTTTCAAACTATTTTATAGTGTTTTACTTTGCAGGTGGAGCTTGAGTGACTCTAGTCATACATACCTTTATCAGGATTGGTGCAGAATTCTCTCGCTTTGCGTTTAAAGGTACAGACTAGGAAAAATTCAGTGCGCAAGCTCATTGAGGGGTGGTCGCACCTTGGGAGGTGGGCAGCTTTGAAAGGGGTGTGCGTTTTAGTATTATAATGATATTATAATAAGCAAAGTTCACTCCAAGTACAGCATCTTGTCAAAAACATGACAGACCGCTGGCTCAGGGTAGTGAATATGCAGCTTATCGGTTCCATTGTACCTTCAAGTTCTCCATATGTCACTCCATATAGTGCAGGGGTATCCTTTCTTCTCCAGGGTGGAGAATAAAGGATGATAAATAATATAATAATAAATTATACTGAAGTAACTATTTTAAATAAAATTAAATAAGTCCCAAAGCGGGGAATTGTTGTCTTCCAACTGCAGTTAAGTGTCAAATGAAGTCCAGTCACGTAGCATTGAGAACCTTGAGAATGTTTTTGTAGACTGTCACGGATGATTACTTGTAAACTACTGTAACCAGTTAGAAACTCAGCGGTAAAGAATTGTATAAAAACTGAACCGTGAGTGAACTATCCCTGTTAACACCTAATCAACATCAATTTGAACCTGCCCCTGGGCAGGAAAGCCCCCTACTCACAAAAGCCCCTTCCTCACTGAGCATGCGCAATAAAAAAGAAGGACGCTGTGACTTTTAAGTGGAGACGAGCCTTGCGAGAACCAGTGGGAACAAGGGTGACCGAGCCAACTTTTTAAGGTACTGGTAACTGTTGTGACGTGCGGAAAACAGACGCCACAATCTGTAAGATTGTGAAGTAGGTATGTTTATTCAGCACTGGGCAGCATGGGGGGTAGTCCCACCAAAAACCGTGCGCACCCCAACGCGGCACTTACTTCGAATATATACAGCAAAGTGTTACATCTACATAAAGTTTCGCAATATGCCTGTACATATGCATGATCTGTCCCCGCTTCGTATTGAAATGAGTTCCAAGACGCTATTTCCATGAACGCCTCCCATCTGCGCTTGTGCATTGTCTCCTAGTGGTGGTCGTCAGGGGTCGTGGGGATGAAGGTTGGTGGTTCCTCTTCGTCACCGCTGGTAACCTTTTGTCCCTGCGCAGACTCGGTTGTTCCTTGGTTCGTACTCAAACCGCAGGGTCAGTTTTAGCTAGTTTCTTGAGGCAAGTTCCTAATTCTTATCAGGGACTGTCCTTGTGAGGAGCCACAAATCTTCTTGCTCCTGTTAGTTGACCAGGAACTGCCTTTGTAAGGAACTACAGAGCTCCTGCATTAGTTACTTTACGCAATAGCTAACAAGATTTCAAACCTTATCTACTAATAAACTGCTAAGATTCCCTTACCCCTTCTCTCAGTCCCCTCTTTTCTAAGAAGTCAGTAAATTCTTTTACTATGCCTGTTTCTAATACAGTGTTCCCTTATCCAGCATCTTTTCAAAATACTTGTTAGGCTCAAGCCTGCGGCGTAACTGGTTCCTCTTCCATCCGCTGTAGGAGTCCCCTGTGTTCCGGAAACACCACAGGGCACATCGAACTATAACACAAAGCGGATAGAACCACAATAATTATTCAAGTAACAAATAATCGTTTTAACCATGATAGGTTTGGTAACCAAGAGGTTAACCTTTCCCACAGCTCAGAAAACCCCCAAAAGGTGTCATCTGGAGTTACTTCACGTAGGATTTTTGCTTGTTCTCTGATCTCCCGTAAGTCAGCAGATATTCACCCACTTTGGTCTACATACATGCAACAGCTGACATTGATTACTGTGCACACCCCTGCCTGTGAGGCTAATATTAAATCTAGAGCCATACGATTTTGTGATACTATTTTCGATAAACTAGTAGTTTCTTCTTGGAGTTTCCTGATGGCAGGAGTCTATAGTTTTATTCTCGATTATCTCTATTACAGCCGAGATGTTTATTATAGCTTTTTCTAACTCGCTAACCCCCAGAAATGGGATTAGCCACCGCACAAAGCTATGAGAGCTTGTCGGCTTTTCTATTAAGGGCTTACTCATCCTTCAGTTTCTGATTAAAGTGGCCCTCCATTTTCTTCTCACGGGATTCTGTGTTGTTTTATCAATAATAGTGATGTTGGGAACCAGGGTGTCCAAAGTACATGCTCCCCACCACCCCAGAGGTAAAGTTTTCCGAGCTGCTGTACCACACAACCAGTACCACCCTGTCCCTAGCGGAACCGGGAGGCCAGTATAATTAAGTAACTGAAATGCTGGATCAACAGAGGCAAAATGTGGTCCTCTGTCAGAGGATATAGTTGCTGGAACTCCAAAACGTGGTATTATCTCTTGTACCAATGCTTTAGCTGTCTCCCGAGCTTTAGCTGTTCTGGTTGGGAATGCCTCTGGCTAACCTGAAAAGGTATCAGTTAATACCAATAAATATCGATACCCCCCTTTTCTTGGAAGTTCTATAAAATCAATCTGTCAGTGTTGCCCAGGCCCATTGTCTCTCCCAATCTGGCCCATTTCTGGCTTGGCGGTATTCTTGGGATTAGTTTGGAGGGAAAAATCACGTTGTTGAGTTACCTGCCTCACCATAGTATACAAATTTCTGGCCATACTTTCTCTAATTAAGTGTTTACAGAGTCTCCATCTCCCAATGCCTTTTCCTAAGTTCTTCCCTTACCAAATGCCATATTAGGCAGGAGGGAATAACCACTTTTCCTTGTGGGGTATAAGCCCACCCTTCTTTGTTATATGACCCTTCCAGATCTGTGATAAGGTTTTGATCTTCCTCGGTATATTTTGGCTTACCTTCTAGGGAGATTCGCCGTCAGGGACTAAAGCTCCTTCTGGTTTTATCTCTGTTTTAGCTACCTGTTTTGCCTCTCTGTCCACCAGCTCATTTCCTCTCTCCAATTCCGAGCTCACTTTCCGGTGAGCCTTAATATGCATAATCGCCACCTTCTCAGCAAGTTGGACTGCTTTCAACAGTCTCAAAATCTCTTTTGCATGCTTAATAGTTTTCCCTTGAGAGCTCAGTAACCCTCTTTCCTCCTAGATTGTTCCATGCGCGTGCACAACTCCGAAGGCATATCTCGAGTCTGTATAAATATTCACAACTTTGCCTTGAGCCACTTCCAAGGCTCGGGTCAGAGCAATTATTTCTGCGCTCTGTGCAGAGGTATTTATGGGCAAAGGTCTATTATTTCTTGACTAGTGGTAATGGCATATCCCACGTGTCTTTTACCACTCAGGACATAGCTGCTTCCACCTGTGAACCAGTTTTCTCCGCTTTCCATAGGGTTGTCTTTTAGATCTGGTCGGTTTGCGTACGTTGTTTCAATAGTCTCCAAACAGTCATGATGCGCTGGTTCTCCCGTGTTTCCACTAAGGAAAGAAGCTGGGTTGACAATGTTAGTAACGACGACCTCCACATCATCCTGTTCTATCAGTATAGCCTGATATCTCAGGGATCTTTGTGGAGAAAGCCAGTGCCCACCCTTTGCGTCCAGCACTGCGGGCACTGTGTGAGACACTAAAACAGTCATCTTCTGGCCCAGAGTAAATTTTCGGGCTTCCTGTACATTCAATATTACAGCTGTAATTGCTCTCAAGCATCCAGGCCAACCCTTCGCAGTTGCGTCTAACTGTTTGGAAAAGTAGGTAACTGCTCGTCGATAGGGGCCCAGATCTTGTGCTAATATTCCCAGAGCAATTCCCTGTTTCTCGTGGGAAAAGAGAAAAAAACGGTTTACTCACATCGGGGAGCTCTAAGGCCGGAGCCGACACCAAAGCTTTCTTTAGTAGCTCAAAGGCTCGTGTGCTCTCTTTGCCCGTCCAGATCATACAATCGTATCGTAACAGTTTCCTTTCTCCAGACGGTATTTCCCAAGATTCCAAGTCTTTTGCGAGCTCATTGCCAAAGATGGTAGACTGTTCGTAAATCCTTGTGGCAACACCGTCCAAGTGAGCTGAGTCTTGCGACCATTTTTGGGGTTTTCCCATTCAAATGCAAATAATTTTTGGCTGGCTTCATGGAGAGGGAGGCAAAAGAAGGCATCCTTCAGATCTAAAACAGTAAACCAAGTTAGTTCAGGTGTTAATACGGTCAACAGGGTATATGGATTTGCTACTACGGGGTAAAGGTCCTCAGTTATTTTATTTACGGCCCGTAGATCCTGGACCACACTATGCAACCCGTCAGGTTTACGAACAGGTAATACAGGGGTGTTGAAATCAGACTCACAGTTTTTCAGTAATCCTATTTATAAAAATCTTCCAATCACTGGCCGAATTCCTTCCTTACCTTCCCTTCTGCGGGCAGACTGGTTAAGAATAGACTCAGTATCTGGATATATTGCTGATCTTTTACTTCCAGAGTAATTTCTCCTTTTTCAAATGTAATTTTTGCACCCAATTGTTCTAACAAATCTCTTCCCAAAAGTGGCTTTGGGGAGTTGGGCCTATGTAGGAATTTGTGGATACCCCATTGTTTTCCCAATTTATACTTCAAAGGTTTACAAAAATATGCCTTTTCACTTTGGCCAGTCGCTCCTTTTACCATGATATAGTCGTTTCCCAGGGGCATCAAGGCTTGATTTAAAACCGAGTATGTTGCCCCTGTGTCAACCAAAAATTCTACTTCTTGTTCTTCCTTCCCCAGCCTCATTATAACCAGTGGATCTGCTAGGGTAGATTCCCCAGGTCCCTGTCAATCCTTTTTCACATGGGCTACTATTCTTCCTGTCTGGTGGCTTCGCCTCTTTGCCTTGTTTCTTGGACACCCTCCTTTCCAATGACCAAATTTCTTACACAACGCACATTGATCCTTACCTAATCAAGATGGTTCTCGTCTAGGCCTCCCTTCCTCCTCTTCCCTGACAACTGCTATCCTTCCTCTTTGCCCTTGTCTATATTCTTCCTCTCTATTACTAAATACTCTCCACGCTTCACCCAGCAACACTTCCAGATTTCTACCTTCTGTAGGGCGCAGCTTCTGGAGTTTGTGCCTAATGTCCCCCGTAGACTGACCCAAGAACAGGGAGACTATTTGTTGTATTCCTACCTCTGACCCAGGATCCAGCGGTGTGCTACGGCGCATTACATCCCTCAATCGATCCAGGAACTCGGATGGGGACTCAGAAGGACCTTGTTTAACTGCATATAGAGCTGACCAGTTTGTGGTTTTGGGAATAGCCCTTTCCATTCCCTTCAAAATCCATTCTTGATATTCCTGTAGCCTCTCCATATGGGCAGATTTATTAGCGTCCCATTTTGGGTCTCGGAGGGGAAATATTCTGTGACACACCCCCCCCCCCGTGATCTTGTAATGGTCTTCAGCTAAATTCTCTGCTGTTTTCAAAATTAATTGCTTTTCTGTTTCTGTCATATACTCTAAGAGCAACTGTATACCTTTCCAGTCCGGATTATGTTGTTTTACGATGAACTGAAAATGCTTAGTAACACTCACCGGGTCGCTTCTCTAGTCTCTTGCAACTTTTCTCCATTCTCCTAGATCAGTGGTGGAAAAGGGCACCTTAATCATCATTGTTCCTCCATCAGGTCCCACTGCATCTTGGAGTGGGGCTTGTAAAGCTGTAGGGACAGTCCTAGAGGCAGTTTTCTTCCTTGTGCGGGAAGATATGGGACCGTCCATACAGTGCCTACTGTAATCATGAGACTGGCATAAAAATTGAGATTTTTATAATGCAGCTCATATTTGTTCTTTGCTTTCTTTGTGAGTTCAGGGTTTGGTTTAGGGCACATTGTAATTTTTAGATTTGTTTTAGAATCAAGAAGCTTGGGAGAAAATTTTTGTGATTGGGTTTTCTGGTTTGGTTTTTTTTGTCCATCCATAGTCATTTGTCATAAAGAGCTGAGCATTCAAGGAAATACCAAAACTATTATGATTTGCAAAGTGAAAACCTGTAGTACGTTCTGCACAGATTTGGTCGCCTTCTATTATGCTTAAATTGTGGCCTGTCATGATGGACACCAAACTTCACGCCAAACTTGACATCTGCAGTATTCAGAGTATGTGCATTTGTCAAGCAATGAGCTAGCAAGTGTCTGGAATTGTTAGGTAGCAATGCCTGATTAAAACATGGTCTATATTCATATGAAGCAATCCCAGAAAATGAAGAGGAATTTGCAGCACTTAAAAAAAGACATCATATTTATGCAGTACAATTCAGGTAAACGTAAAAGAGTTCAAAACCTTCCCTCCTTGGCTACCAGTTTTGAGAGAAGTATGGCGTTGTGCGTAGAACAAAGGGATGTCTGTAAAACTTTCCCTGTTGCATGCTCAGTCTGTAAGAACGTTTCATGTTTTGCAGAAATGCTAACAGCTTCAAAGGTTATACAAGCATGGTAGCTTCCCCCACCGTCTTTTCAGAAATACGGAAAGCAGGAAAATCCCAGAGTCTGGAAAAGTTGCTGGCAGAATCGTTTGCCCGAGGTAGGTTTAAAATTGAGAGATTCTTGGCCCTCTTCATAATTCATGTAACTAATTTTCCACAAGTTTTCTAGGCTTGCTTCTGTGGGTCCTATGATAATGCAAAGAGAACAAGTGAAGCTCTAGAAGTAAAATACTTCTCATAAGTTTAATCCCTTTTTTAGTTTAAAAGACCTCATGCACTGTGAACTTGTTTTATAATCTTCTCCCCAAATGTAGGTGTGGAGAGTCACAGAAAGACATAAATATTGAAGTCTCCAGTAGCTGCATGTTCCCCGTTTTTATTCTAAAGAAATGTTTGGAAGGTATTTCTGAGGAGTTAATGTTGTTTATGTGTTGGGTTTGTTTGGGTTTTTGCTGTGCTGGCTTAATTCTCATTGATTATAGTCTAATTCCTTTGTGTTTCTTTTTACAAAGAAATCCAAGCAATAGTTACCAATATTAACCAAGACAATAGAGTCCTTAATGCCGGGGATCTTTTTTTGTACGTCTTGCCTTTTTTAAGCTGCTTTCCAATTTCTCAGTGGGCAGGAAACTAGATTGCATGTGTTTTTTCCCTCTTGTGTCCTTGCAGAACTCTTGCGTTGAATTTTAACTTCTGTGTTGCCTGTGAATGACGTAGAGAAGTGATACATTGCTTTGTACAGCAATGCACCTTGATTTTGAATGCATGACGAATACCGTGGAAGGAACCAAACGCGAGGAAAGTTTTATGTGAGTGTGTTCCTCTATTTCTTTTTTTTTTCTGAATTTGTAACTGCAATTGGGGAGTAAAAAAATTTCAAACCAAAACCAAACTCCTAATCACCCCCGACCTCCTCAAACACCTAGTGTCTTGTCAGCTGTGGAATGACGTCGCTCAGTGAGTTAACCTTGAGGAGAGATTTTGTTTGGTCCAGACTGTGGGCAAAATCCAAGAACTAGCAAAATAAGGTCCTCAGTCGCTAGAGCTCTGTGTGGGGAATTGTTACAGGAGAAGAAGTGTTAACTTCTTAGGGAGAGCGGACTTGCATTTGAATCCTGAATTTGTTCTTTTGGCAACACAACATTTTCGCTCTTTCACCCCACGGAAAACTCTTTTTTTGCCAGTTTCCCATAAAAGCGATCATGAACAACGTTAACTTCATTTGGTAAAACGACTCCTTTTGACAGAAGGGGAAAATATTAAGTATGCAATGAGTGGAGTCACAGATGAATCTACCAAGCAGACCACAATGTTTACTCTCACAGGCTTTACTGTATACGAAGCTAGTGGACTCAAGTAATGGATTGATAAGTGTATAAGCATTTGCAGAATGAGGACTTTTCAGTTAATCTTCTGTAAGATTTTTGTCTACACCAGCTTGTACGCCAGGATCCTAGCTCACTTTCTGTGCTTGGGTCTTTGAGTTTGTTTCTGCATTCAACTTTGTTTCCAGGAAAACATATCAAATCTGTGATCATTACAGCATGCCATAATAGTTAATATGCCAGATTTAAGAAAAACACAGCTAAGGAGCTTCCTTCTTCACAACCCCCCAACAAATAAACCCCCAAAATGAAGGAATTCCTTAAACCTAGAAAGAAAGAAATACGCTGTGAGTCACATGTTGCGGTGATGTGGTAGCAGCAGGGTCCTTAGAACCGATGATTTACAAGACCTAATGTCTTTCTGTGGACTTTGAAGGCTGAGTGTTTTGTACTCTAGCAATTTCCTGCTACTGTTATGTATTCACGTAGATCTGTAAGGCAATTGTTGTTACTTTCTTTGCATAGTCTGGTAAAATATTTGTATAATAGGAAAATTATGTTTTTGTGCTACTCTCCTTGGGAAACAGAAACTAAGCCTGCCATTAGATGCTAGGCCACAGTCGTTGACGGAGCAGGGTAGTGTATCTTACATTTTGTGCTACACTTGGTCAAGTCTCATCTCTATCGTATTCGCTGTTACTTTATTAAATTTAGTATCTGCACTTTCTATTTCCTCATTCAGAGCACAGAGGCATGGTTCTCTCTGCGTCTGGCTTCCCGTCCCTATCTTTTCATTCCTTCCTCTCCTCCCTGTAGCCTACTGCTATCGTTTTCTTTCACCAGCTCTCTCTCTGCCGGGCTCCGGAACCCTGTTTTTTCATTTCTCCCTGTCTGTCTTGTAGCTCCTCAGGACTTTTTCTTTCCCTGGCTCCCTGTCCCTGTTTCTTCCTTCTTGGCCCTGTAGCACGCTCTGATTCTGTTCCATTCTCTGCCTCTGCTTTCCCAGCAATCTGTCCCTCGCTTTTAATTCCTCCCTCTCCGCGCTGTCGCCCGTGCGGTCTCTTGCCTTTCTCCGTCGCTGGCTGGCTGGCTGTCCCTGCTCATTCATTCCTCCCTCTCCCCCCTGCAGTGCCTGTCGCTTTTGTCCGTTCTCCATCTCACTGTCTCTGGCTCCCTGATGACCCTATTTTGGACTCCCACCACCCATGCACCCCCTTCTTTCCATGCTCATTGCTCTTCTTGTTGCTCTCCAGCTCTCTTTTTTCCCCAGCTCCCTGTACGGTGCAGATATGGGGGTTATTTTGGTGGTGTTCCCCGCCCCTTACCTCTGTGTTTCACTGTCCTGGCTCCCCGTTGTTTCATTCCTCCTTTCGGCTGCTGCTGCCCTACTCCCGGTGGCCGTGGACGGGCCGGAGGGAGCCAAGGGTGGAGCGGTCGCCCGGCCTGACCGGGCTGCGGCTGCAGCGAGAAAGAAGGTGAGCGGGGCCGCCCGATCGACCTGAGGCAGGGCGGCGGGGTCCGCGTCGGAGGCACGGAGCAGAGGGGTGTGCGAGCCGGCGGAGGGGTCCACCCGGAACTACGCTGCAGAGGGCGGGTGAGCGCTCGCGTCTCGGCGGGGATGGGGGGGGTGGAAGACGGTGTCCGCGCAGGGTGAGCCAGCAGGACAGGCTGCGTCGCACGGCATGGCGGGAGCCGTAGTCCTGAGGCACGGGGTTTGCTCTCGGCCATGTTCGTTCCCCGCCATGCCGGGAAGCGTGGTCTTCCGGGCGGTCATGCTGTGCTTGCTAGTGCATGCCGGGAGATGTAGTTTTTGCGACGCGGGTTCCCGGGCATGCGTGGTGGCGTGCCTCCTCGCCGCTCTCTGTGCTGCCGCCCTTTGACCAAAATTAGGTACTGCAGCTCGGCAGCCGCGCATGCGCGGTACAGCACCTCGTCGCTCAGAAGCTGCGCATGCGCGATGGGGAACCTCGCCGCAGCTCGGAAGCCGCGCATGCGCGGCGGCGCCTAAGTGACCCACGCTGCCGGCCGCCGGTAGCCGTGATGCCGTTCTGCGGTCCCTGCACGCTCTTTGCTACTTCCCGGTAAGGTCGCGCCGTTGCCGCCCCATGTGCGCAACGTGGGCGGGTGCTCGCCCTGCAAAATGAGGCACGGCCGCCGGGTGCTCGCTGCTACTGCAGCCCGGCGTTCGCGCACCGCCCCTCGCCCCTGCGGCGCGCCGCCGGCGTCCGGCGCATGCGCGGCGCGCGGGAGCAGCATGGCGGTGCAGCGGGGTCCCGTTCCCGGCGGGGCGTGAAGGGCCGGGACCACCGGTGAGGCGAGCGAGCCCCTGGGGCGGGTGCGGGGCGTCTCCTGCGCACCGGCCGCCCGCGGGTGGCGGGGCGAGGAACTTCGAGCCGCCCGCTGCGACCGGCTGCTGGCCCGCTGGAGGCGAGTCAGATCGGGGCAGCCCCGGGGAGTTACCGGGGCTCTGGGAGGAGGGAGGGAGGCGGACACCCCCCAGGCGCGGACGCCGGGCGCCTCCCAACTCGTCAGAGCCCCCCCGCTCGCTTCTCCTGGCCCCGCGCAGCTGCCCCCAGCTCCAGCCCCTCCCCTGAAGCCCGTCCCGTAGCCCCGGGCCGGCCCCGGGCCCTGTCGCAGAGGCGGCAAGCCGGGCCTCGCGTGCGCTGGGTTCTCCGTGAAAGCGGAGGCCGTTGGCAGCGGTGCAGGGGCAGAGCGGCGTCTCCGGCGGCCCCCGCAGAAGGAGAGGCTTCGGCCAAGGGGGAACTACGGTAATAAGGGTCGCTGCTGCTTCTTTCCCTCTGCCAGGGGCCGCGCTGGGGGGGGATGCCGCTGACCGCACCCGCCTCGGGCTCGCGTGGGTTGTCTCTGCCCAGCCTCGCTCTCCTTGTGGCACGGCTGCAGGAAGGGACAGGCGGAGCGCTTGCTGGCCCTGGGCGGGAGCTGCCACGGCCAGAGCTGGAGAGGCCAGAGAACGGTAAAGAGGAAGAAGAAACCGAAGGCCGGCCGGCCGGCAGCTGCCTCCTGCTGCAGGGAAGAGCGAGCCAGCCCCTCCAGGTGAGGTAGGATCCCTCTTCGTAGTCCGCAGCAGGCCACACCATCGACATGCAGGGTCTGTACGTGTCACCAAAGGCGGCCGCGTAGCGCACGAGCGAGGCTACGTGTGTAGGGAGCCCCGTCTTGTACGAGCTGTAAGACACCCCGGTATTCTCTTAGGTGGAGGACAGCCAAGCGACAGGAGTTACAGAAGGCAAAGGGAGGAGAGGAGGAGGAGGAGGAGGAAGAAGCGTCTGAACTGGCGAACTCTCCCAGCAGTGCAGGGAGTGAAAGCTGTAGTGAGTCCCAGGCCCTCGGGGCCCTGTTGCCCCTATTCTGCATCCCGGGCCCTCACTGCCTCTCCCCTGGCCCCCCCCTCTTTCCCACGCTGATGTGGTTCCCCCCCTCCACCCCCCGCCCATACCTCCTTTCTCCATCTCACTCTGACCAGCTCCCCGTCCTCATCTTTTAGGTCCTCTCTCTCCCTGCTCTGAAGATTGTGGCTATTTTTCCTTCCTCTGCCTCTCTCAGTCTGGCTCCCTGTCCCTGCTTTTCCATTCCTCCCTCTGCAATGTAGCATGTTGCTACTCTTTTCTTTCACAATCTCTCTCTGTCCGGCTCCCAGCCACCGTTTTTGCCTTCCTTCCACTCTGTTCTCTAGTCTCTGGCTCTCTCTGCCTGGCTGAACATCTGCTGATGTTCAAGGTCTTCCTTCTCGGCCCTGTAGCACAGCACAAGTCTCTTTCTTCCTCTGTCTCCCGCTATCCTGCTCCCTGTCCCTGTTTTGCAATTTTGTCCTTGTCAGCCCTGAGCCACGCTGCAGTTTCATTTCTTTTGCTGTCTTGCCCTGTCCGGCTCCCTGCCAGGATCTTTTAATTCTTCTCTCTCTCCCTCTTGAAGCCCATCGCTGTTTTACTCTTTCTCCCTGTCTCCCTGTCCGTCTCCCCCTCTCCGTCTTTACTTACTCTTTTAAGTAAAATCACTGGCTGAGACCTTAAACATGTCACTTCTTGCCCGACAAGATCAAACAGACCGTGAGCAAGCTTGTTAGGCTTCCCCTGTAAACTCACGGATAACACAAAGCAAACTCCTTAGGCTTCCCGTGGAAATCACTGCTACCAGGTTAAATTGACCTCCTTGTGCCGTCCTGAGGCCGAAAGACCGAGGAGCTAATTCGATGACGAGATATGGACAAAGGAAGCCCCAGGTTCAACTGGCAGACTGCGTGAGGAAGACTGTGGACGACCACCTGAGGGTGAAAAGACCCTAACCCTAATTTTACTGCGCATGCTTGGACTATGTCAACGAATTCCGGGGACTCCTCACCATAAGACTGCCCTTCTTGGGGGATCTGATGACACGTATGACTTTTCTGCATATGAACTGATGTGCTTTACTAACCCGTCGGAGCACTCGTGGTGGAGCGATCCCCAGCGCTGCCGTAAGGAATGCCCGCCTTCTAAAGCTTCAAACTAAGTGTTAGAGGGTTTTCTGGCCGACTTTTCAGTATCCCTTTGTATTTGATTGTTTCTGGTATTCCCTTAGTGGCTTCACTTGTTAGATTTTCTATCTACGTCTCCGTTTTAGTTCGCCATCCCTGCCTCTTAATATTTTTCCTTTTGCCGTAATCACCATTGCTTTTAAAATTTTCTGCCGCCTTTTCTCTCATTCGCGGTCCTTATTTGCCTACCCTTATTTTTTAACTGACTTCTTCCCTTCCCTTAGTGCCCTCTGAAACAAGGATCTAAAACAATTAGAAGGTTTTAGCATGTGTAACTAATCAACTGTCAGTTTTACAAATTTCTGAAGAGATGTACTTTCTGGAAGGTTATTGATTTCGTGATTAGTTTAACTTTAGTATAGAGTTCTTTAGCCTAGCAACTGTGGCATTATGTTTAACGGCCTATTCTCATAGTCCTTAGGCTGTATTTGCCTCAGTGCCAACACTGTACCTATATGTAAACAGTTCATCAGGAGGAAAGCAGCCCTGATGAAAATTAAAACACAAGTAGAAACGGATAAGACAGGTGGAGAGAACCAAGAGGAGAAGAGTTAAGAGCAAGGACTGAGAAATTGATGAGTGCAGAGGAGATACCTTCACCTTGAGCACAGAAACGTCCTAGCAGGAGTGCTCAAACACGGATGATAAGAAGGAACCGCTTGGCTGAAGAACAGAAGGGGAAAACATCCAAGGAGAAGGAACTATCCTCAGGAGACCTGTGACCATAAAAGGGAAAAAGAAGGAGGGGGCTAACTCCCCAAACGACCACCGACGACCGCCCAAGACGCCCGCGCATGCGTAGTGTAGTTTTGCAACACCAGCGTTATGTAAACGTGGCAGATAAGCGAGGAGGCGGAGATTTCTCAGGACACGTGCGAATATTCACGTCTTTCAGGTATATAAAGGATGAAGTTTTGCTTCAGCGCGCGTGCGTTGGGAGGAGATATCCCCCAGGCGTCCGGCGTGGCAATAAAGGCGTCTGCTTAATGACACTTTGGTGTTACTGAGTTTAAATTTCTGTAACTTTTGTGAATCATTTGGTGACCCAGGTGGGAGGGACATCCTCTGTTCGGCTGCGGGACCCGATGAGTCTGGGACTCTCTTGGGTTTGCCCCCGGAGATCTTTTCCGGAGAGACCCCTGTTCTCAGTCGGATCACCGCGGGGACAGACAAAGACCCTCTGGCAAGAAGACATCCTTAAATCCTGAACTGGTAACGATCGATCAATTTGGGACCGTCTTTAAGACGTGCAGACGTGCACACGGGTCGGCGTATACCGGCTCGCTAGCACCTTACGGGTGTACCTCTGGGGGACTTGTGTCCCATATGGTAGGGGATTTAACTTCCCCGTTTGGAGGGGCTGCGTCCCCATTTGGAGGTCCGGTTAACTGTTACCTGACTTTTGGCTAATGCATTTCGGGTATTGGTTATTGGTTTGTCATTTATTGGATTTTGGTTATTAACGGTAAAATTTGCATCAGATATGGGAGAGTCACAGAGTGGCGGAATTCTAAAGAAAAGCCCACTGGGATGTGTTTTGCAGCACTGGAGAGATCCGGGGGGAGTGCCGGGAGGAAAACTTTAATTAAGCATTGTAATCAGTGGTGGCCTCTCTAGAAGTTAGACGGTGGAGAAAAACGGCCCTTTAACAGGACATTAAAATAGAATATATTATTACATTAAGGTACATATAATTGTAATATAATACTACACACGTTATAATAGGTATTATACATTTAGTGTAATAATACAATTTAATGCTCTTCCTTCAGGGAGAAGGAAAATGGGATGAAGTGCTTTATGCAGATACATATGTTTTTCACTCTACGAAACCACCCTGAATGGCAGAAAGAACGTGGAATCAATTCAGCACCCCAGGACCCTATGGTCCTGGCGATAGAAAAAGACAAACAATAAGCAAGATAGGAAGCAAAAAAGATGTTGCTCGCCTTGTGGCATTGGACAAAGATGTTTAAAGGTTGACAGAATGGGAGATTAAAGGATTGTTTGACCCCGATTGCGAGGATGTGCGTGCAATGTCGGATGCGGTGTTCAGCGAGGCAGAAAAGCAGAGTGTTGTGAGGGTGGCCAGACCCCCAAGTCCAGGCTCTGGTTTTGGCTGGAACTCTGCTGGGAACAGTGGATAACCATGTTCCCATTACCAGTCCTGGTCGGGGCCCTAACCAGCCAGGAGCCCGGGACTTAGTACCGCGGTACAGGGAACGAATGGCTTCTGGAATAAGAAGTGCTGTCCCAAAATCAGTAAATTGGTCTAAATTGCATGAAATTAAACAAGATAGAAAAGAATCCCCTACTGATTTTTTGAACCGATTAAAAGAAGGGATGCAGAAATATACTCCTTTAAACCGTACCTCTCGGGAGGGAAAGGGTCAGTTGTTATTCCTGGTTCTGGGACAGCTGACGGATGATGTCAAGAAAAAGTTACAGCAAGTGCAAGGAACAGATGTGAGAGATTTAGAGAAATTGCTGGAGACTGCTTGGCAAGTGTGTCGGAATAGGGACAGGCGGCGGGGGGGAATGGGCAAAACAATTGCCAGCGCTACAGCGGCTGCTTTGCGCACTGCAGGGGCCAGGTAACCTCTGGGAACCCACCGGGAAACACCACTAATGGGAGGCGAGGAGCCATGAGAAGTAGCCCAAGTGCCCCGTCTCGGGGAAGTCAACCCCTCCCGAAAGATCAGTGTGCCTACTGTCAGCCAAGGACGGAGCTCGAATGGCAGGGTATGCCGTGACCACCGCAGAGCGAGTGCTGGAAGCAAAGTCACTCCCTGAGGGTACATCCGCACAACGAGCCGAATGAATTGCTTTAGTGAGAGCTTGTTGAAGGACTGCGAGCGAACACCCGGACAAATTCAAAATACGCCTTGGGTGTAGTTCATGCCCGTGGGGCTATCCGGAAGGAACGGGGACTTCTGACTGCCCAGGGAAAACATTAAGCTTGCTGACGTGATCCTAAGACTTTTGGATGCGGTACAGTCGCCTTCGGCGGTTGCGCTTATGCACCGCAAGGGGCACCAAGAGGGTGACGCTGCTCAGGAAGTGGGGAATAAATCGGCAGATTATGAGGCAAAAAGAGCTGCGGAACAAGGTGAGGTGTTAAGTTTGATTCCTGAAAAAGCTTTGCCGCTACCGGACTCGGTTGACTGTGATGAGAAGGATCTTAGATTAATTAAAGATTTGGAAGCAGAAGTTGAATCATCAGGTTGGGCAAAATTAAAAGGTAACAGAGTAATAGTTCCCTTTAGAATAGTACGGAAACCGGTAAAAGCAGAACACGACCAGACTCATTGGGCAACTGAAGCCTCGTATGATTCCCTTATGAAGCAAATAGTAGCCGGGAATTTGTTTCAAACGTAAAAGCCATGGTTAATAACTGTGAAGTATGCAAAGGTGGGAAATCGTGTAAAATTTGGAAGTCTCGGTAAAGGGAAAGTTCCAGGTCAAAATTGACAAACAGACTTTTCCGAACTCCCACGGAAAGGGGAGGGTTTGGGATTTGTTCGTATTAACAGATACCTTTTCGGGCTGGCCAGCAGCTTTCCCTTGTAGGGCTAATAAGGCTAGGGAAGTGACAGGAGTACTCTTAAACGAAAATTATTCCCAGATTTGGAGTACCAGCAGTAATATCTTCTGATAGGGGTGCTCATTTTTGTGCGCAAATAGTGCAACGAGTTAGTAAAATTTTAGGAACCAACCGGCAACCGACCTCAGGCAAGTGGGCCAGTGGAGCAAATGAATCACTTAATTAAACAACAGCTAGCTAAACTTAGTCAAGAAGCAAATCTACATTGGTACCAAGCGCTCCCACTGTAGCCCTACTATGAATCAGGGTAAAACCGGGAACTAAAGAGAATTTAAGTCCGTTTGGAATTTTGTTGGGGCGGCCGTAACCGATCCCAATACCGAGGGGAAGATCTCACCCAGTTAGGCGAAAATAATCTATAGAAATACATAATAATATTAGGAAATTCTAAACGAGAGCGATTGCAAGTGCCTGGAGAGTCTAGCCAGACGTTCTCTCTAACAGGAGTTCCGGTTCCGGTTAACACCTCTCTATTTAATAATCCCTGCTATGGAGTAGGTCATGATAAGAACAACTTTAGATTTACATCACCTCTTGGGGTTGTGAAGAAGTTCGGAGCAAATTAGCCTCTCAGTTACCAAATTTTAAATGGATCAAAGAGCTGCTTGTACTCGTATTAGTTGATAGCTTATTTGTTTTATGTACGTGTTGTATAATTCGAGGTTCGCTATGGCGTTGTCAGAAGAATGGGGATGACTGTGTTACCTGGAAAAAGAGTAAGGTCAAACCTGAAGTCGCAACAGGGAGGTATTTTAATCGACGGACGAAGGAGAGTGGTACGTTATAAGGGACTGCGAAAGAATTCGCAAGGGTAATAGAAAAGGGGGGAAGTGAAACAGAAGACGTCTGCTTAATGACACTGTGATGTTACTGAGTTTAAATTTCTTTCACTTCTCTGCATCACCTGGCTTTTTCATTATTCTTTCTCCAACTCTTTTAAAAGTTTGCCGTTTCTTTTATGTTTTATTCCCTTCTTTCCCTAACACCTATCGCTTTTTAAATGTTCTTGCCAGGCTTACTTTTGTTCCCTTTGTCTGTATTTTTAATTAGCTCTTGTCTTTCCTTAGCGCCCTCACTATTAAAACTTTCTTTCTACATCTCTGTTTACTGTCCCTATTTCACAATTTTTCCCTATTTCTTTAATCCCTGTTGCTTTTAACATTTTCTATTTTTATCCCATCTTCTGTCTCTCTCTTCTGGTTTTTCTTTATTGTCATCGCATTTAAAATTGTCTCTCTATAGCTGTTTTACTCCACTGTCCCTATTTCTGTTTTTTCCTTTATTTCCCTAATGCCTATCACTTCTAACATGTACTTTCTGTGCCCTTCCATGTCTGTATCTTCAGTTATTTCTTGTCTTTCCTTAGTGCCACCCCTTCTTCAGTTTCCCTTCTACATCTCCATTTTAGTTCACCATCGCTGTCTTTAATTAAAGTCCTTAATCCCCATTGCTTTTCAAATTTTCTACTTACTTTTATCTCGTCCGCTGTCGTTACTTATTAGTTATTTTCTCTTATTTTTTCCTAAGGGCACCGCTTTTTGTATTTCCTTTCTGCGTCTACTTTTATGTGGTTCCCTGTCCCCATTTTTCAATTTTTTTAGTCATCGTTCTTTTTGGTTTGAAATTTTGTTTCTCGGTGTACTTTTATCTCATTTTCTATCCCTACATTTTTTTCCCCGTTTCCTGTAACTTGCCGCTTCTAACATGTTCGTTCTAAATCTACTTTTATTAGGATGTAGCTCCCTTTTTTTCAGTTGGTTCCTGTCTCTCCTGTACCCCCTCACGTTTAGATTTTCTTTCCTCGTCTGTTTTTATCCACTTCAGCAGCTTCATTTTTTTAGCTCATTCTAGTGTGTCCCATACCTTGTTGCTTGTGAAATTTTCTTGCTATGTCTTTGCCTATTCAGGTTTTTTCCCTATTTTAACTTTTTTTCCCCGTCTTAACGTCTTCATTTTCGAATAACAGAATAATTTAGGATGGAAAAGACACTTAAGATCATCGGGCCCAGCCGTAAACCTAACACGGCCAAGTCCACCACTAAACCGTGGCCTTAAGTGCCACATCCACGCGCCTTTTAAATACCTCCAGGAACGGTGAGGAACTTATGTTTTTATGCTTACTTTAACCTGGTTTTCTGTCCCGATTATTTACTCTTTTCCTGTCTGTCCTCTACCTCATCGTTTTTTAAATTTTCTGTGTCTGCTTTTATGGAGACGGCTAACCCTACGTTTTTATTACTTCCTGGCTATCCTGTGTGAAATCACTTCTGAATTTTTTTTCCCTATCTGTTTTCATCCAGTTCACTGTCTTTATTTCATTCCCGCCTCTGCTATACCCTGTCACTATTTAAATTTGCTTTCTGCCTTTGTTGATTTCTTCTGCTGCCCCATTGCCAAGTTTCTCCTTCTTTAACACCTTCGCTTTTGATAATTTTTTGTCTACTTTTATCTGGTCTTCTCTCCCTATTTGTTAGTTTTTTCCTCCCCTGCCTCATACCCTTTTTTTCTTTTTAAATTCTCTTTCTATATTTGCTTTTATCAAGATGTCTATTCTTTTCCAATTCTTTCTGTTTGTCACACACCCCGTCGCTTTTTAGATTTCCCTGGCGCGTCTCCCTTACCCCCTCCCCTCTCCCCCCCCCTCCCCCATTCCGGGGTTTTACGGGGTCTCCTTGGCGCGCTGTTATCTCTGGAGCGTGATTTGTACCCCTCTCGGTTTGTCAGAACATCTCCTCGGGCCATCCCTCTTCCTCAGAGCGGTCTTTCTGTCCTCTCCTCCATCTTGCTCACCTCCCGTCGGCCAGCGTCTCCCCGACGCCGCCTGTGCTCCGTTCAGATCCCCTCCCGAGTACCTCTGTGCCCTCCAGCCTTCTGCCGTCTCTCCGGCCGCCTCGGCACCCCTCTGATTTCCGCCACGACGCTTCCTGCGAGCGACCCCGCGTTCCGTAACCGGACTGTGAAACAGGACCTGAATTAACCGTAACTGCAGAGCGTAATGGCACGTTTTCTCGTATTTTACCCTTACCGCCTTTCAGACCGTGGCTGGAAACCTGCTACGCGTGGCGCGCAGGATGCGGCAGCAGCTTTGGCGGCGGATGGCGAGAGGCGAAGGCCAAAGCAGAGGCTGCGCGGCTCCCGTGCGCTGGGTTTATTGTTTTACTTAGGAGCGTGGCCGTTCGTCTTAAACTGTTTATGGTGTTCTCGCCCAGTGCAGCAGTTTGCAATCAGCTGGTTTAAGGAAAACACGATGTCATCTCTGTCAAAGTTCTACATATTTTGGACGTGAAATATGAAACTGAGAACTTTAATCCTGGGTTTCCTGGGCTTAGCTCTTGGAACTGCTTTAGAATCCCTTGTTTGTTGGCTCCCCGAAACTTACTGCTCATCTGCCGACTCTGCCCTGTACCATTTCACCTATTAATTTTTTTCCACGTTTCCCTCTCTGCGGCTCCCTCTCCCCGTTTTTTAATGCTTACTTGTGTTTCTTGTACCCTGCTGCATTTTAATTTCTCACGCTACAGTTCCCTCCCTCCGGCACCCTGTCTCTGTGTTTTATTTCCTCCCTCTGTCCTGCACCCCGTCGCTGAAAAAACTTTCTTCCTATGTTTCCTTCTGTGCATCTCCCCATCCCTATTTTTTCATTATTTCCTGTGGTTCTTGTACCCTGTTACTTTTAACATTTTCTCATTGCGGTTCCTTCTAGCCATCTCCCTGTTTGTTTAATATTCCCGTGTTTCTCGTACCTGACCGCCACTTCTTTTTCCTTTCTGCCTTGTCCTCTGTCCGTCTCCCCGTCCCTGCGTTTTAATTCCTGTCCGTGTCTCTCGTACCCGGTTGCTTTTTAAAAGTTCTTCTACGTCTCCCTCTACCTGGCTCCCTTTCTCCGTTTTTTTGTTTGGGGTTTTTTTTTTTGGTTCCCCACCCCTCCCCTTGTATTTCTTGCACCCCACCACTACCTAATTTCTCCTTCAACGATTCCCTTTATCCAGCTTCCCTTTCACGTACTTTTAACTCCTCCCTTTTTTCCGTATACTCTGTCCCTTTTTAAATTTTGTTTCAGTATTTCCTTCTATCCTCATTCCTGTTCCTATTTTTTAATTCTTTCCTGCTTTTCTCGTAGCCTGTCGCTTCTTAAAACGTCCTTCCGTCCCTCTACCCGATTCCTTGCCCCTGTTTTTTATCTCCTCCTCTGTCCCGCACCCAGTCACATTAATAACTTTCTATGTCTCCATTTATTTAGCTTCCTGTCCGCCTTTTTATTTTTTTTTCCTGTCTATATCATACTCTGTCCATTTTAACTTGTGTTTCGATGGCTACTTTTCTGCGGTTCGCTGCCTGCGTTTTGTAATTCTCCCTCGTCTGTCCCGTACCCTGACGCTGCTTCAAGTTCCCATGTCTGCTTTTGTCGAGCTCCCCATCCGTGTCTTTTAACTCTTTCCCGTGTCGTGTACCCCGTTGCTTTTTACATTTTTTTGTGTGTCTGTTTTTCCACAGTCTTATTTTCAATTTATTCTCGTCTTTGCTAAAAGCCATCGCATTTCAAATTAATTTTCTTTCTACATCGAAGTTTATCCACCTCCCCGTCCCCGTTTTTTGTTTTCCCATCTACGCTGTACCCCATCGCTTCTAAAATTTTCTTTCCGTGTCTACTTTAACCAATTCGCTGTCTATATTTTTTATTTGTTTCTCATCCGTGCTGTACCCTGTCGCTTTTGAAATTTTCTTCCTATGTCTCTCTGTACTTTTCTGTCTATTGTCATTTTTAACTTTTTCTTGTTTTTCCTCAATGCTTCCGCTTTTATAATTTTCCTCCTATGTCACTCTCCATCACCCTACACTTATTTTACTTTTTTTTCCTTGCCTTTCCTTAATGCCTTGGCTTTCAAAATTTCCTTTTTACATCAACTTTTATCCAGTTTTCTGTCCCCTTCCCCCCCCTCCCCAGCTTCTCCTTTACCCGGCTGCTTTTTACATGCTCTCTCCGTGTCCGCTTTAACCAATTCACTGTCTGTCATTTTTATTTTTATTCCTGTCTGTCCCGAGCCCTGTCGCTCTTTCAGTTTCTGTTCTAGGTCTACTTTTATCAAGCTCCCTATCCATATTTTTTAATTTATTCCTGTCCGTCGTGTACCCTGTCGCTTTTAGAACTGTATTTTCGTTTGTGGCTCTGTTATTTACCATCTCCTTGGGGTTTTTTAATTGTTTCTTGGCTTTTCTTAATGCCATTGCTTATTCCATTTTTCTTTCTTGACAACATTTGTGAGGTTTGCTGTGCCTAGTTTTTACTGCTTTCCCGTACCCCGCTGCTTTTTAAATCTTCTTTCTATGTCTCTCTTCATCTGGTTTCCTGTCCCCAGTCTTAAATTTTTTCCCGCGTTTCTAGTACCGCGCTCAACTTTTTAAACTGTATTCCCGCGCGCACTAGTTTGGGCTCGGATGTAGAGTTAGTTTTCTTCGCGGTAGCTGGCGCGGGGCTACATGTTGGATTTGCGCCGACACCCGGCGTCGATGACGCGGGGACACGCGCCGGGTCTCGCCGAGCGGCGCTTGCGCAGCCTCAAGGGCTGTTCTGCTGCTCCCGCGGCCCCGCCGGTGAGTAGAGCGGGGGTGCGCGTGGGGTTGGGAGGGGACGCGGCCGGGACAGCGGACCCCCGGCTGCCCAAAGGGATGTTCCCGACCGTATGACGCAGCGCTCGACCAGCAAACCGGGGCTGGAGGTCGCGGGGGCGAGGGGGGCCTTAATGTCTTGACGTAACCCTGTCACGTACCTCGTCGCTTTTAAAATTTTATTTCTACGTCTCCATTTATCCGGTTCCCTGTCCCGTGGTTTCGGTTTTTTGTTTTTGTTCCCCGTGTTTCCTGCTGCCCGTCGCTTTTTCTCTTCTCTTCCGCATCCCCCTCCACATCGCTCCCTTTGACAGGTTTTTAATGCCCTGACTCTGCGGCCCGTCCCCTTTCTATTTTTATGGCTCTGTCCAGCTGATGTCTTTTTAATTTTTAATTCTTTCCCGTGTTTGTCCCTTTTCACTTTCCATGACTGCCTCTATCTGCCTTCCTGTCCCTTCACACACACACCCCCATACCCACCCTCCTTTTTTGTCTTAATTCCTTCTGCTCTGGTCCCCTCGAGCAGTTTTCTCTCTGTCTCCCGATACCCAGCTGCCTGTCGCGGTACCCGCCGCTCCCAGGCCCGGCGCCGCTCGTTCTCGCCGTCCCTCCCAGCTCTCTCCCCGGCTCTCCCCCCTCCCCGCGCTGCAGCTCTCCCTCTTCCTCCGCCTCGACACCCACGTCCGGCTCCCGCCCCGCCCCGCCCCGGGCCTGGCTCCCCGTCCCTCGCCTCTTCTCTCCCCGCCTCTGCGCCTCCTCCCGCTTCCCTCTCCCCTCCTCCCCCTCCGCCCGGCCGCCGTTGGGCACCGAGCCCGGGCGGCAGCTCCCGGTGCGCCCGAGGGAACAAACCTGCGCCGCCCGCTTTGCCCGCCCGGGTGCGTTCCTCCGCCGCGGGGCCGGGCCCAAGCCCAGGGCAGGGGCTCCCGTGCCGTTGGCGGGGGCGGCGGCCGCTTGTTCCCGAGGGGCTGCAGCTGCGGGCCCGATGCTCGAAGCGGGCTGCAGGCGCGGCTGAGGCCGGCGCTGGCCCTGCGGTGCCCGGGGGGCGCCGCCCGGGCCCGCCCGCCGGCGGGAGCCGGCTGAGGAGCGGCGCGAAGGCCGTTCCGCAGGCAGCCGCCTGCAGCGAGGAAGGGCCGGGCCCCCGCGGCGAGGTGGGAGTCCTCCCGCCCCCGCGGGAGCACGGCGCCGGGAGCGCGTCCCTACAGCCTCGCGGCGCCTCTCCCGGAGGACCGAGGCGGGGGGGGGCGGGGGGCGGCGCGCAGGCAGAGACGCCTCACGGCGCACGCGCGCGCCTCGCTCCGCCGGGTCTCTGCCCGCCTCCGGGCCGGGCCCCGCCCCCGCGGGGCGGTGCTGGTGTCCCACACACGGTTCTTCCGCCGGTGCGCGGGCAGGGGGCGAACACGCGGAGCCGGGGTGTTGGCTTTTCTTCCGGCTGCGCGCAGAGCTCGCACCCCTCGGGCCACACTCGGGCCATGTGGCTACGCTCCGCGCAGCAGTTACCGGTGTTTTCAGCGGTTGGCTCCGTCGCCCTCGTTCCCCTCGGTTCTCGCCAGCCTCGTCTCCGCTTAAAGTCACAGCGTCCTCCTTTCTTCCCGGGCGTGCTGAGCGAGGAGGGGGCTTTCCCCGCCCGGGGGCAGGTTGCTATTATGCCAATTAGATGTCAATTAGATGTTAATTAGGACAGTTCCCTCAAGGTTCCGGAGCGGTGCTGCTTTTGTCATTATCTTGTTCCTCCCCTCAAGGTTGCACCTCGCAGTGAACTGCTCACAGAGACTAAACGATGCCCCCAGCTTCGTTCCTCGCGCACCTCGAGCAGTGCGGGCGGGAGCGTTGCTGCCGCGGTGTCGGGTCAGCGCCGCGCTCTCGAACGGCGGCGCGTGAGTTCCGCCTGCCCGGCTCTGCCTCGAGCGCGTGACGGCGCGTGCTCTGCCTGAGCAGCCGGGAAAATGCCTTGGAAACGACCCGCTTGTTGCGAGCGAAGCAGATGCGACGCAAGCGGGGCGTTCGGGCGGCTTTTGTAGCCTGACGTCAGCCTGCGTTCCGAGTCACGCTTGCACGTGCGCGCGCAAAACGAACGCGTGCCTGTGCAACAAGCTCCTGCTGCAGCAGAGGGATCGGGAGTCCGTGGCAGCGGTCAGCCGGGCCTGGGCGCGGCGGCTTCAGCCGGTCGTCGCGTACCGGTGTTCTTCCTGCCACCCTACGCCGGCGGGTTTCTTTAGGCGTACGCGGTGCTTAGGCGTCCTCGGCCGTCACTTAGGCCGGGCTAGCGGAGCAGGCGTCCCGAGTGACCCTTCCTCACACCGTTCCCCGCTCTCCCGCCCACACCAGCGCTGCTGCGCCCGGTGTCCCTGTCCCCTGCTTCCACTTCTGCCTCTGCCCACCCCCGGCCCAGCGCGGGCGTCGTCGGGCTCGTTAATCGTGGCTGCCTCGGGGCTCGCGAAACGGATCGCGTGCAGGAGCGGCCGGCCTCGCGGTGAGTCCCTGCAACCGCCTGGCTGCCGGGGGGGGCCGCTGCCTCGCGCTCGCCGTGCGAGTGCGCCGAGGGCTCCCCTCGTGCCTTCCGGTCCTAATCCGTCACAGCCGGCCAGGATCTTCTTTCCCAGGTGTGCTTCTAACGACAGGCCCAGGAAAGGACAAGGCCGCGTGAGCGATGGACGCTGTCGCTCCCGGGTGCGCCGCACCTGACGTACACGGGCAGTCGAATGTCTAGGGCTTGTTCGGTGGGCCTGACCATGTGGGAGATGTGGGGCCCAAATACTGAATGGCCAGAGGAATCTGGTGCCATCAGTCTGGACGCAGGTGATCCTTCCTTTGGAGGCGGTTACAAATTCTGAATCCTCCTAATCCCGTTTTTATGGTATTGTGGGCGGTGCGGGAAAAGGATAAAACGCAGCTACTTCCCAGCTCCAGGCTGGAATACCCAGGAGCCTGATGTCACGTTCAGCTGGCGTTAAGCCCTCACCAAAATTCACCTTGGCTCTGAGCCCTGCTGAAAATTGGCACGGCTGGAGCTGTAGCACTACCAGCTATCGTACCGTGTCCTGTGCGGCTCTCACTGTTCCTTTGCTCTTCCCTGTGTGCCAGAGATTCCGGCAGCACCTGGGAAGAGCTGACAGCAGCACCAGGTAACGGGAAGCTGACCCTGTTTTGACCAGCTCGTGTGAGGTCTGTGCTGCTCTTGTTGGAGAGTGTTCGGTCTGGGCTACTTCTCGTTGCCATTCGACTCGCCGTGCCTGTAGGAGGACTGGAATCGGGCACGTTATCCGGTGCCTCATTTATCTGAGGAAAGCGAAAGAACTCCTGTAAAAGGCAACTGGCGCGTGAAGTAACCTCCCTGATGCGCTTCCTTTGGACCATGTACAGGCAGCGCTCTGTTTCTAAAGTTTCAGTTACGTCGGTGAGTGCGACTACGGTCACCTCTTTCTTTGTACGAGTAGAGGGGACCAGAGGGCCAGGAAAGGGCACGGCGAGACCCTTCAGCTCTCAGCGATTAGCCAAACAGCAAACCAGGAATACTTTTGTTCTGTCTGTCAGTTGTCAGGAGGCCGTACCTGTTGTTGGGTAACAACTGGGAGGATGAACACCTACTTCTTAATTTCCAGATCTGAGTGCCACAGTCACTCTATACCGGGTTACCGTTTAGGAAAAGTCAGAAAGCTTCGCTAAGTAAAATGTGACCTAGTGGATGAGGGAAAGGCTATGGGTGTTGTCCACCCGGACTTTAGTAAAGCCTTTGGCACCCTCTCCCACAGCATTCTCCTGGAGAAAGTGGTGGCTCGTGGCTTCGACAGGTTCACTCTCTGCTGGGTAAAGAACTAGTTCTTTGATTTCGCCACAGTCAGGAACAGCAAAATCTCTCCTCAAGGTTAACCTCCACAGACACGTCATTCTACAGCTGACAAGACACTAGGTGTTTGAGGAGGTAGGGGGTGATTAGGAGTTTGGTTTTGGTTTGAATTTTTTTTATGCCCCAATTTCAGTTACAAATTAAGGAAAAAAAAATATAGGAACACAGACACACATAAAACTTTCCTCAGGAAAATAGCACAGGGAACTGGGAAAAAAGAGAGCTGGAGAGCAAGAAGAAGAGCAATGAGCATGGAAAGAAGGGGGTGGGTGGGTGGGGGGAGTCCAAAATAGGGTCATCAGGGAGCCAGAGACAGCGAGAGGGAGAACGGACAAAAGCGACAGGCGCTGCAGGGGGGAGAGGGAGGAATGAATGAGCAGGGACAGCCAGCCAGCCAGCGACGGAGAAAGGCAAGAGACCGCACGGGCGACAGCGCGGAGAGGGAGGAATGAAAAGTGAGGGACGGGGAGCTGGGAGAGCAGAGGCGGAGAAAGAAACGGCATCACAACGTGCTACACGGCCAAGACGGAAGAAACGGGGACAGGGAGCCAGACAAAGAGAGCCAGGGCAAAAAAAAGTATGGACAGAGAGAGAGGAACGGAAAAATGGGGTTCCGGAGCCAGGCAGAGAGAGAGATGGTGAAAGACAACGATAGCGACGGGCTACAGGGAGGAGAGGAAGGAGTGAAAAGGTAGGGGCGAGGAGCCAGACGCAGAGAGAACCGTGCCTCCGTGCTCTGAACGAGAGGCCCGTCTGGAAATGGAAAGTGCAGATACTAAATTTAATAAAATAATGGGGAACACGACATAGCGGAGACTTGACCAAGCGTAGCACAAAATGTAACATACACTACCCTGCGCCGTCAACTGCTGCAGCCCAGCGTCTAATGGCAGGCTTACTTTCTATTTTCCAAGGAGAGTACCACAAAAATGTAATTTTCAGATTATACAAATATTTTATCAGATGATGCAAAAACGGTAACTAAAGTTGCCTTACAGATCTACGTGAATACATAACAGCAGCAGGAAATTGCTAGACTACAAAACACTCAGCCTTCAAAGTCCACAGAAGGACATTAGGTCTTGTAAATAATCAAAGACCCAGATGCTGACACATCTCCGCAACATGTGAGCCGCAGTGTATTTTGTTCTTTCCAGGTTTAATGAATTCATTCATTTGGGGGGGGTTATATTTGTTGGGGGTTTGTGAAGAAGGAAGTTCTTTACCTCTGCTTATGTCTTAATTCTGCCATTCCCATGCAAATCGTAACAGCTTTGTCTTTCAGTGCGTTAACCCTCAGCATCTATTTCCACAATTTCATAACCAGCTCCATCTAGTACTTTCCATTCCCTTCCGAGCACAGGACTGTGCCACCTGTGATGCGACACATAAGGGACTCTACAACAATTCCAAGAGCTAATCCCAGGAAACCCAGGATTAAAGTTCTTCTTTTCATATTTGATTTTCAGAATATTTAGAACTTTGATGGATATGACATCACGTTTTCCTTAAACCAGCTGATTGCAAAATGCTGCACTGGGCGAGAACACCATAAACAGTTTAAGACGAATGGCCACGCTCCTAAGTAAAACAATAAACCCAGCGCACGGGAGCCGCGCAGCCTCTGCTTCGGCCTTCGCCTCTCGCCATCCGCCGCCAAAGCTGCTGCCGCATCCTGCGCGCCACGCGTAGCAGGTTTCCAGCCACGGCCTGAAAGGCGGTGAGGGTAAAATACGAGAAAATGTGCCATTACGCTCTGCAGTTACGGTTAATTCAGGTCCTGGTTTACAGTCCGGTTACGGAGTAAAGCTGCAGACTTTACATCACGTATTTGCCATTCAATATGCCAGATGTATAAAAAAGCCCGATACTTTAGAAAGTGGCACAAAGCTAATTCACAACCACCACATGAAGGACAGCTATAGGAGTAATAATAATAAAAAAAAGACACTGATTAGCCTCACTATTTTCAGCAGATGACTATCTCAGCCACTTGATGGTCAGTCCTGGCAACAAATGCATCTGTTACAACCAAACAGGTGCCTTCCCTGCTCTCGCTACCCCTTGATTTTAGATATAAATAGCCTTTAAAACAATCAGGTCTGCTCCAGGAACAGAAACCAAAGGTTATTAACTACTGTGGCATGCTGTAATGATCACAGATTTGATGTGTTTTTCTGGAAACAAAGTTGAATGCAGAAACAACGCAAAGACCCAAGCACAGAAAATGAGCTAGGATCCTGGCGTACAAGCTGGTGTAGACAGAAACGTTACAGAAAAGAAGGCTAACTGGAAAGTCCTCATTTTGCAAATGCTTACACGCTTACCAATCCATTACTTGAATCCACTAGCTTCGGATACAGTAAAGCCTGCGAGAGTAACTGTCGCGGTCTGCTTGGTAGATTCACCTGTGACTCAGTTCGCTGCCTACTCAATATTTTCCCTTTCTGTCAAAAGGAATTGGTTTACCAAATGAAGCTCACATCGTTCATCATCGCTTTTATGGGAAACTGGCATAAAAAAAAAAGAAAAGAGTTTTCCTTAGGGTGAAAGAGGGAAAATGTTGTGTGGCCAAAAGATCAAATGCAAGTCCTCTCACGCCCTAAGAAGTTAAGACCTTCTCTCCTATAACAATTCCCCACACAGAGCTCTAGAGAACGAGAACCTTGTTTTGCTAGTTCTTGGATTTCGCCCACAGTCAGGAACAAAAAAAATGTCTCCTCAAGGTTAACTGACAGAGACACGTCATTCTACAGCTGACAAGACACTAGGTGTTTGAGGAGGGAGGGGGTGATTAGGAGTTTGGGTTTGGTTTGAATTTTTTTTACGCCCCAATTTCATTACAAATTAAGGAGAAAAAAAAAAAAGAAATATATGCACACAGACACACGTAAAACTTTCCTCAGGTTTGGTTCCTTCCACAGTAGTCATCATGCATTCAAAATGAAGGCGCATCGCTGTGCAAAGCAACGTACCACTTCTCCGCATTATTCACAGGCGACACAGAAGTTCAACACACGAGTTCTGCGAGGACACAAAAGGGAAAAAAACACACACCATCTAGTTTCCTGCCCACTGAGAAACTGGAAAGCAGATTAAAAAAGGCAAGACATACAAGAAAAGATCCATGGCATTAAGAACTCTATTTTCTTGGTTAATATTGGTAACTGTTCCTGGGATTTCTTTGTAAAAAGAAACACAAAAGAGTTAGACTATGATCAATGAGAACTAAGCCAGCAGGGTAAAAACCCAAACCCACCCAACACCTGCACAACTTGAACTCCTCAAAAACAGCTTCCAACCATTTCCTTAGAGGAAAAACGGGGAACATGCAGTTACTGGAGAATTCACTAGTTATGCCTTTCTGCGACTCTCCCCACCTACATTTGGGGAGAAGACTATAAAACAAGTTCACAGTGAATGAGGTCCTTTAAACTAAAAACAGATTTAACTTATGAAAAGTATTTTACTTTTATATCAGAAAGCACTACAGTTTTTTACATTGCAAGTCATGAAAGTTTTGGTATTTCCTTGAATGCTCAGCAATTTACAACAAATGATTACGGATGGACAAAAGAAAAAAGCCAACCACCACAAAAATTCTTTCCTAAGCTTCTTGATTATAAAAGAAATCTAAAAAATACAGTGTACCCTTACAAGCCCTGAGCTCACAAAGAAAGCAAAGAACAAATATGAGCTGCATTATAAAAATCTCAATTTTTATGCCAGTCTCATGATTACAGTAGGCACTATTCAGGATATAAAAACATTTGGAGTTTGCCTACTGATGGGTCTTCCATAGCTTTCAGGGAAGCTTTCAAAGAGAAGCAGAAGTCTAACTCATCACCAACCAACTACTACTGTAGCAAGCCATCCTTTCTAAATCTGTCACACAGAATGCATGATTTTTACTTCAGATACATGTATTCATAAGCTCTACACACACACCTCTTCTGTGGACAGGAGTGGATGTTCTCCAAACACAGGCAGGAAACCAGGAACACAGAGGATTCACTGGAATTGCTACAACTGCTGAGCTAAGTGAGAAACACCCTTGATAACCATTTCCCCCCAGTGGTTTGTGACTGCAGCACCACTGGCACTTAGTCATAAGCTTGAGACTTTTGCCTTAGTATTAAAAAAACAAACCACGGATCCACAGCTCCGCTCCCCTGGACGGTCCCATATCTTCCCGCACAAGGAAGAAAACTGCCTCTAGGACTGTCCCTACAGCTTTACAAGCCCCACTCCGAGAGGCAGTGGGACCTGATGGAGGAACAATGATGATTAAGGTGCCCTTTTCCACCACTGATCTAGGAGAATGGAGAAAAGTTGCAAGAGACTATAGAAGCGACCCGGTGAGTGTTACTAAGCATTTTCAGTTCATCGTAAAACAACATAATCCAGACTGGAAAGGTATACAGTTGCTCTTAGAGTATATGACAGAAACAGAAAAGCAATTAATTTTGAAAACAGCAGAGAATTTAGCTGAAGACCATTACAAGATCACGGGGGGGATGTCAAAGAATATTTCCTCTCCGAGACCCAAAATGGGACGCTAATAAATCTGCCCATATGGAGAGGCTACAGGAATATCAAGAATGGATTTTGAAGGGAATGGAAAGGGCTATTCCCAAAACCACAAACTGGTCAGCTCTATATGCAGTTAAACAAGGTCCTTCTGAGTCCCCATCCGAGTTCCTGGATCGATCGAGGGATGTAATGCGCCGTAGCACACCGCTGGATCCTGGGTCAGAGGTAGGAATACAACAAATAGTCTCCCTGTTCTTGGGTCAGTCTACGGGGGACATTAGGCACAAACTCCAGAAGCTGCGCCCTACAGAAGGTAGAAATCTGGAAGTGTTGCTGGGTGAAGCGTGGAGAGTATTTAGTAATAGAGAGGAAGAATATAGACAAGGGCAAAGAAGAAGGATAGCAGTTGTCAGGGAAGAGGAGGAAGGGAGGCCTAGACGAGAACCATCTTGATTAGGTAAGGATCAATGTGCGTTGTGTAAGAAATTTGGTCATTGGAAAGGAGGGTGTCCAAGAAACAAGGCAAAGAGGCGAAGCCACCAGACAGGAAGAATAGTAGCCCATGTGAAAAAGGATTGACAGGGACCTGGGGAATCTACCCTAGCAGATCCACTGGTTATAATGAGGCTGGGGAAGGAAGAACAAGAAGTAGAATTTTTGGTTGACACAGGGGCAACATACTCGGTTTTAAATCAAGCCTTGATGCCCCTGGGAAACGACTATATCATGGTAAAAGGAGCGACTGGCCAAAGTGAAAAGGCATATTTTTGTAAACCTTTGAAGTATAAATTGGGAAAACAATGGGGTATCCACAAATTCCTACATAGGCCCAACTCCCCAAAGCCACTTTTGGGAAGAGATTTGTTAGAACAATTGGGTGCAAAAATTACATTTGAAAAAGGAGAAATTACTCTGGAAGTAAAAGATCAGCAATATATCCAGATACTGGGTCTATTCTTAACCAGTCTGCCCGCAGAAGGGAAGGTAAGGAAGGAATTCGGCCAGTGATTGGAAGATTTTTATAAATAGGATTACTGAAAAACTGTGAGTCTGATTTCAACACCCCTGTATTACCTGTTCGTAAACCTGACGGGTTGTATAGTGTGGTCCAGGATCTACAGGCCGTAAATAAAATAACTGAGGACCTTTACCCCGTAGTAGCAAATCCATATACCCTGTTGACCGTATTAACACCTGAACTAACTTGGTTTACTGTTTTAGATCTGAAGGATGCCTTCTTTTGCCTCCCTCTCCATGAAGCCAGCCAAAAATGATTTGCGTTTGAATGGGAAAACCCCAAAAGTGGTCGCAAGACTCAGCTCACTTGGACGGTGTTGCCACAAGGATTTACGAACAGTCTACCATCTTTGGCAATCAGCTCGCAAAAGACTTGGAATCTTGGGAAATACCATCTGGAGAAAGGAAACTGTTACGATACGATTGTATGATCTGGACGGGCAAAGAGAGCACACGAGCCTTTGAGCTACTAAAGAAAGCTTTGGTGTCGGCTCCGGCCTTAGAGCTCCCCGATGTGAGTAAACCGTTTCTTTCTCTTTTCCCACGAGAAACAGGGAATTGCTCTGGGAATATTAGCACAAGATCTGGGCCCCTATCGACGAGCAGTTACCTGCTTTTCCAAACAGTTAGACGCAACTGCGAAGGGTTGGCCTGGATGCTTGAGAGCAATTACAGCTGTAATATTGAATGTACAAGAAGCCCGAAAATTTACTCTGGGCCAGAAGATGACTGTTTTAGTGTCTCACACAGTGTCCGCAGTGCTGGACGCAAAGGGTGGGCACTGGCTTTCTCCACAAAGATCCCTGAGATATCAGGCTATACTGATAGAACAGGATGATGTGGAGGTCGTAGTTACTAACATTGTCAACCCAGCTTCTTTCCTTAGTGGAAACACGGGAGAACCAGCGCATCATGACTGTTTGGAGACTATTGAAACAACGTACGCAAACCGACCAGATCTAAAAGACAACCCTATGGAAAGCGGAGAAAACTGGTTCACAGGTGGAAGCAGCTATGTCCTGAGTGGTAAAAGACACGCGGGTTATGCCATTACCACTAGTCAAGAAATAATAGACCTTTGCCCATAAATACCTCTGCACAGAGCGCAGAAATAATTGCTCTGACCCGAGCCTTGGAAGTGGCTCAAGGCAAAGTTGTGAATATTTATACAGACTCCAGATATGCCTTCGGAGTTGTGCACGTGCATGGAACAATCTAGGAGGAAAGAGGGTTACTGAGCTCTCAAGGGAAAACTATTAAGCATGCAAAAGAGATTTTGAGACTGTTGAAAGCAGTCCAACTTGCTGAGAAGGTGGCGATTATGCATGTTAAGGCTCACCGGAAAGTGAGCTCGGAATTGGAGAGAGGAAATGAGCTGGTGGACAGAGGCAAAACAGGTAGCTAAAACAGAGATAAAACCAGAAGGAGCTTTAGTCCCTGACGGCGAATCTCCCTAGAAGGTAAGCCAAAATATACCGAGGAAGATCAAAACCTTATCACAGATCTGGAAGGGTCATATAACAAAGAAGGGTGGGCTTATACCCCACAAGGAAAAGTGGTTATTCCCTCCTGCCTAATATGGCATTTGGTAAGGGAAGAACTTAGGAAAAGGCATTGGGAGATGGAGACTCTATATAAACATTTAATTAGAGAAAGTGTGGCCAGAAATTTGTATACTATGGTGAGACAGGTAACTCAACAACGTGATCTTTGCCTCCAAACTAATCCCAAGAATACCGCCAAGGCAGAAATGGGCCAGATTGGGAAAGACAATGGGCCTGGGCAACAATGACAGATTGATTTTATAGAACTTCCAAGAAAAGGGGGGTATCGATATTTATTGGTATTAACTGATACCTTTTCAGGTTGGCCAGAGGCATTCCCAAGCAGAACAGCTAAAGCTCGGGAGACAGCTAAAGCATTGATACAAGAGATAATACCACGTTTTGGAGTTCCAGCAACTATATCCTCTGACAGAGGACCACATTTTGCCTCTGTTGATCCAGCATTTCAGTTACTTAATTATACTGGCCTCCCGGTTCCGCTAGGGACAGGGTGGTACTGGTTGTGTGGTACAGCAGCTCGGAAAACTTTACCTCTGAGGTGGTGGGGAGCATGTACTTTGGACACCCTGGTTCCCAACATCACTATTATTGATAAAACAACACAGAATCCCGTGAGAAGAAACTGAAGGGTGAGTAAGCCCTTAATAGAAAAGCTGACACGCTATCATAGCTTTGTGCGGTGGCTAATCCCATTTCTGGGGGTTAGCGAGTTAGAAAAAGCTATAATAAACATCTCGGCTGTAATAGAGATAATCGAGAATAAAACTATAGATGCCATCAGGAAACTCCAAGAAGAAACTACTAGTTTATCGAAAATAGTATCACAAAATCGTATGGCTCTAGATTTAATATTAGCCTCACAGGCAGGGGTGTGCACAGTAATCAATGTCAGCTGTTGCATGTATGTAGACCAAAGTGGGTGAATATCTGCTGACTTACGGGAGATCAGAGAACAAGCAAAAATCCTACGTGAAGTAACTCCAGATGACACCTTTTGGGGGTTTTCTGAGCTGTGGGAAAGGTTAACCTCTTGGTTACCAAACCTATCATGGTTAAAACGATTATTTGTTACTTGAATAATTATTGTGGTTCTATCCGCTTTGTGTTATAGTTCGATGTGCCCTGTGGTGTTTCCGGAACACAGGGGACTCCTACAGCGGATGGAAGAGGAACCAGTTACGCCGCAGGCTTGAGCCTAACAAGTATTTTGAAAAGATGCTGGATAAGGGAACACTGTATTAGAAACAGGCATAGTAAAAGAATTTACTGACTTCTTAGAAAAGAGGGGACTGAGAGAAGGGGTAAGGGAATCTTAGCAGTTTATTAGTAGATAAGGTTTGAAATCTTGTTAGCTATTGCGTAAAGTAACTAATGCAGGAGCTCTGTAGTTCCTTACAAAGGCAGTTCCTGGTCAACTAACAGGAGCAAGAAGATTTGTGGCTCCTCACAAGGACAGTCCCTGATAAGAATTAGGAACTTGCCTCAAGAAACTAGCTAAAACTGACCCTGCGGTTTGAGTACGAACCAAGGAACAACCGAGTCTGCGCAGGGACAAAAGGTTACCAGCGGTGACGAAGAGGAACCACCAACCTTCATCCCCACGACCCCTGACGACCACCACTAGGAGACAATGCACAAGCGCAGATGGGAGGCGTTCATGGAAATAGCGTCTTGGAACTCATTTCAATACGAAGCGGGGACAGATCATGCATATGTACAGGCATATTGCGAAACTTTATGTAGATGTAACACTTTGCTGTATATATTCGAAGTAAGTGCCGCGTTGGGGTGCGCACGGTTTTTGGTGGGACTACCCCCCATGCTGCCCAGTGCTGAATAAACATACCTACTTCACAATCTTACAGATTGTGGCGTCTGTTTTCCGCACGTCACAACAGTTACCAGTACCTTAAAAAGTTGGCTCGGTCACCCTTGTTCCCACTGGTTCTCGCAAGGCTCGTCTCCACTTAAAAGTCACAGCGTCCTTCTTTTTTATTGCGCATGCTCAGTGAGGAAGGGGCTTTTGTGAGTAGGGGGCTTTCCTGCCCAGGGGCAGGTTCAAATTGATGTTGATTAGGTGTTAACAGGGATAGTTCACTCACGGTTCAGTTTTTATACAATTCTTTACCGCTGAGTTTCTAACTGGTTACAGTAGTTTACAAGTAATCATCCGTGACAGTCTACAAAAACATTCTCAAGGTTCTCAATGCTACGTGACTGGACTTCATTTGACACTTAACTGCAGTTGGAAGACAACAATTCCCCGCTTTGGGACTTATTTAATTTTATTTAAAATAGTTACTTCAGTATAATTTATTATTATATTATTTATCATCCTTTATTCTCCACCCTGGAGAAGAAAGGATACCCCTGCACTATATGGAGTGACATATGGAGAACTTGAAGGTACAATGGAACCGATAAGCTGCATATTCACTACCCTGAGCCAGCGGTCTGTCATGTTTTTGACAAGATGCTGTACTTGGAGTGAACTTTGCTTATTATAATATCATTATAATACTAAAACGCACACCCCTTTCAAAGCTGCCCACCTCCCAAGGTGCGACCACCCCTCAATGAGCTTGCGCACTGAATTTTTCCTAGTCTGTACCTTTAAACGCAAAGCGAGAGAATTCTGCACCAATCCTGATAAAGGTATGTATGACTAGAGTCACTCAAGCTCCACCTGCAAAGTAAAACACTATAAAATAGTTTGAAAAGAGCTGAATGTCAGGCAAGACGCCATCATTCCTGACTTCTAGGATCTGCCGATGGTCTGACCCTCTCTTCCCCCCCATCGGGACGCCTTTGGGTAAGATTCGAACACTTGGTCAGAGCAAGTACCTCCCTGGGAAACTTAGAAATCCCTATAGAGTCACTGTACATCTTTTAACGCGTTTGTAGCCAAGCGGTGTTACTCATACTTTTGGCATTTGCACGTGCTTTGTAGGCAGTGAATTTATCGCTGGCAATCCAAAGAACTAGTGTGTCGCTTTAATAAACTGCACTACTCATTAATCTACCCATGATAGTTCTCATTGAACGTGACCAAACCCTCTAAGTGCGGCCGTGGTAGTTCATGGAACGCGACTAGACCGAGGAGGTGTATCACGTTATTTGTGCATCCGTAATTGTGGTAGTTCAGTGTACTGAACGCGACCGGACTTATAATGACAACTTGGGCTACTTTAGCCTTTAACACAACAGATGGCTTTTAGGAAAGACGAGAATAAATTAAAAATAAGATTGTGGAAAAAACAGACACAAAAAAATGTAAAAAGCAATGGGGTACATGACACGGGAAAGAGTTAATAGACATGGATAGGGAGCTTGACAAAAGCAGACATGGGAACTTGAAGCAGCGACGGGGTACAGGACAGACAGCAGAGAATTACAAAATGCAGGCAGCGAACCGTAGAAAAGTAGCCATTGAAACACAATTTAAAGTGGCTGGAGTATAATATAGACAAGGGGAAAAAAAAGGCGGACGGGAAGCTAAATAAATAGACACATAGAAAGTTATGAATGTGACTGGATATGGGACAGAGGAGGAGGAATTAAAAAACGGGCAAGGAATCGGGTAGAGGGACGGAAGGACGTTTTAAGAAGCGGCAGGCTACGAGAAACGCAGGAAAGGATTAAAAAATAGGAACAGGAATGAGGATAGAAGGAAATACTGAAACAAAATTTAAAAAGTGACAGGGTATACGGAAAAAAAGGAGGAGTTAAAAGTACGGGAAAGGGAAGCTGGATAAAGGGAATCGTTGAAGGAGAAATTAGGTAGCGGTGGGGTGCAAGAAATACAGGGAAAATTTAAAAAAAAAAAGGAGAAAGGGAGCCGGGTAGAGGGAGATGTGGAAGGACTTTTAAAAAGCAACTGAGTATGAGAAACATGGACAGGAATTAAAATGCAGGGACGGGGAGACGGACAGAGGACAAGGCAGAAAGAAAAACTAAGTGGCGGTCAGGTACAAGAAACACGGGAATATTAAAAAAACAGGGAGACAGCTAGAAGGAACCGCAATGAGAAAATGTTAAAACTTAACAGGGTACAAGAACCACAGGAAGTAATGAAAAAATAGGGACGGGGAGATGGATAGAAGGAAACATAGGAAGAAAATTTTTTAAATGATGGGGTGCAGGACAGAGGGAGGAAATAAAACACAGAGACAGGGTGCCGGAGGGAGGGAACTGTAGCGTGAGAAATTCAAATGCAGCAGGGTACAAGAAACACAGGAAAGCGTTAAAAAACAGGGAGAGGGAGCTGCAGAGAGGGAAAAGTGGAAAAAAATTAATAGGTGAAATGGTACAGGGCAGAGTCGGCAGATGAGCAGTAAGTTTCGTGGAGCTGACGCATAAGGGATTCTAAAGCAATTCCAAGGGCTAATCCCAGGAAACCCAGAATTACAGTTCTTATTTTCATATTTCACTTTCAAAATATGTAGAACTTTGACAGAGATGACATCGTGTTTTCCTTAAACCAGCTGATTGCAAACTGCTGCACTGGGCGAGAACACCATAAACAGTTTAAGACGAACGGCCACGCTCCTAAGTAAAACAATAAACCCAGCGCACGGGAGCCGCGCAGCCTCTGCTTTGGCCTTCGCCTCTCGCCATCCGCCGCCAAAGCTGCTGCCGCATCCTGCGCGCCACGCGTAGCAGGTTTCCAGCCACGGTCTGAAAGGCGGTGAGGGTAAAATACGAGAAAATGTGCCATTACGCTCTGCAGTTACGATTAATTCAGTTCCTGTTTCACAGTCCGGTTACGGAACGCGGGGTCGCTTGCAGGAAGCGTCGTGGCGGAAATCAGAGGGGTGCCGAGGCGGCCGGAGAGACGGCAGAAGGCTGGAGGGCACAGAGGTACTCGGGAGGGGATCTGAACGGAGCACAGGCGGCGTCGGGGAGACGCTGGCCGACGGGAGGCGAGCAAGATGGAGGAGAGGACAGAAAGACCGCTCTGAGGAAGAGGGATGGCCCGAGGAGATGTTCTGACAAACCGAGAGGGGTACAAATCACGCTCCAGAGATAACGGCGCGCCAAGGAGACCCCGTAAAACCCCGGGATGGGGGGGGTAGCGGGGGGAAGAGAGACGCGCCAGGGAAATCTAAAAAGCGACGGGGTGTGTGACAAACAAGAAAGAATCAGAAAAAATAGGCATCTTGATAAAAGCAGACATAGAAAATTTAAAAAGCAAAAAAAGGTATGAGAGGAGGAAAAAATTAAAAAATAGAGAAGACTAGATAAAAGTAGACAAAAAAGTTTTCAAAAGCTAAGGCATTAAAGAAGGAGAAATTTAACGATGAGGCAAGAAAATAAATCAACAAAGACATAGAAAATGTAAATAGTGACAAGGTATACCACAGACTAGAATGAAATAAAAAATAAGGACAGTGAACTGCATGAAAATGGATATGAAAAAAAAATTTAGAAGTGATTTCACATGGGATAGCCAGGAAATAATAAAAACATAGGGTTAGCAGTCTCGATAAAAGTAGACACAGAAATGTAAAAAGTTATGAGGTAGAGGACAGAGAGGAAAAGAGTAAATAATAGGGACAGAAAACCAGGTTAAAGTAAGCATAAAAACATAAATTCCTCGCCGTTCCTGGAGGTATTTAAAAGGCGTGTGGATGTGGCACTTAAGGCCACGGTTTAGTGGTGGACTTTGCCATGTTACGTTTACAGTTGGACTCGATGATCTTAAGTGTCTTTTCCATCCTAAATGATTCTGTTATTCAAAAGTGAAGACGTTGAGACAGGAAAAAATTTTAAAATAGGGAAAAAACCTGAATAGGCAAAGACATAGCAAGAAAATTTCACAAGCGACAGGGTATGGGACACACTAGAATGAATTAAAAAATGAAGCCGGTGAAATAGATAAAAAAAGACAAGGAAAGAAAATCTAAACGTGAGGGGGTACAGGAGAGACAGGAAACAATTAAAAAAAAGAGAGCTACATCCTAATAAAAGTAGACGTAGAACAAACATTTTAGAAGCGGCAAGTTATAGGAAACAGGAAAAAAACATCGGGACAGAAAATGAGATAAAAGTACACCGAGAAACAAAATTTCAAAACAAAAAGAATTATGACTAAAAAATTGAAAAACGGGGACAGTGAACTACATAAAAGTAGACACAGAAAGGAAATATAAAAACCGATGCTCTTAGGAAACAATAGGAGAAAATAATTAACAAATAACGACATCAAATGAGATAAAGGTAGAGAATTTTAAAAGCAATGGGGATTAAGGACTTTAATATTAGACGGTGATGGTGAACTAAAATGGCGATGTAGAAAGGAAATTGAAAATGAGGTGGCATGAAGGAAAGACAAGAAAAATTGAAAATACAGACACTGAAGGGCATAGAAAGCACATGTTAAAAGCGATAGACATTAGGGAAACAAAGGAAAAAATAGAAATAGGGACAGTGAAGTAAAACAGCTGTAGAAAGAAAATTTTAAATGCGATGACGATAAAGAAAAAACAGAAAAAAAAGACATAAGATGGGATAAAAGTAGAGAATTTTAAAAGCAACAGAGATTAAAGAAATAAGGAAAAAATCGTGAAATAGGGACAGTAAAAAAACAGAGATGTAGAAAGGAAATTTTAATTGTGAGGGCACTAAGGAAAGACAAGAACTAATTAAAAATACAGACAAAGGGAACAAAAGTAAGCCTGGCAAGAACATTTAAAAAGCGATAGGTGTTAGGGAAAGAAGGGAGTAAAACACAAAAGAAACAGCAAACTTTTAAAAGAGTTGGAGAAAGAAAAATTAAAAAGTGAGGTGATGCAAAGAAGTTAAAGAAATTTAAACTCAATAACATCAAAGTGTCATTCAGCAGACATCTTTATTGCCACGCTGGATGCCTGGGGGATATCATCTCCTCCTAACATGCGTGCGCTGAAACAGCTCATCCTTTATGTGCCTGACATGAATATTTGCACATTTTCTGAGAAATCACCGTCTCCTTGCTTATCTACTACATTTACATAATGCTGGTGTTGCAAAACTACACTACATGTGTGCGGGGGTCTCGGGTGGTCGTCGGTGGTCGTTGGGGGAGTTAGTCCCCTACTTCTTTTTCCCTTTTATGGTCACAGTGTCACCGAAATCGGGAATAAACCTCGTAACACCAATGTAGTGTTAAAAGGCAGGCATTCTTTATTCACGGCGCCGGGAACACGAGGGATAGCTCCTCCTAAATTGTGTTCATCAATCAGTTCAAAAATCAAACATTTATAGGCAAGATTAATACATATTCATAAAGTGTCCATGCAATGATTGGTTAAGTATTCCTCACCTACCATGTAAATGACCACGCATGCTCACTATAATTTCTTGGGATTTTACTTCCTTAATCTTTTGAGTCAGAGGGTTTCTTGAGTGGGTGGTCTCTGAGTCAGTGGTCGCGACCTCCCCCTGCCGGAATTCCCTTTCCTTCAAAGTTCACTTAAGCTTGGCAACACTCAATAGATCTTCACGGGCTGTCGGTCCATCATGCAATCATTCACCCCACAGTCCTTTGTTGTAAGACAGGACTATAGAATGAATAATTACCCACCCACTGGACCATAGAACTGACCAAGGTGTTCCTTCTTTCTGACTACTTGTTATTAGAACAAAACATAATACCATGATCACAATGTTACACTTAACTCCTTGATAATTAAATCAAGATGGGAAGGGTTAGGTGGGTTCTCGAGCAGCATTGCTGGTGCATAATGTTCTTTAGTTACAACTTTCTACAAATTCACAAACCTGTTTTCTAACCCTATTTTATTTTAATTCCCTACCACCTTGGTTACACTACCAGCTGGTTTCCAAGGCTGGGCCTGGCAGAGGAGGGAGGAGAGTTGCGGTCGGCCCTTTTTCGCTCATCAGGCTGGAGGATGACACCCTTAGCTGAACCAAGGCAGCAGACGCGGCAAGAGGGTTGATACTGGCACAACTTTGTCTAAGCTCAAGATCGGCAAGCAAGACTAAAGCAAGCCCTGGCTCCGGTGACTTGGCTTCCCAGCCCACCATGGGATGGAAGGGGACGCTCTTGCTGAGGATCTCCCATGGACAGATGTTGCCACCACCGGCATGTACAGCTCCTCCAAGGGTCACTCCGGGTGCCTCAGTGGAAGGCGGAGGCGGCCCCAGGCCTGAAAGACCAGCTGTAGTGAGCTCTGGTGCCCTTGAGCGCTGCTGCCCATGGGATTCCCCCCAAATGCCCCCTGAAGAGGCAAAAATGGTCGCTACAGCCAAGGCTGACAGGGGGTTCTACAGCCCTGATCAGCACTCCCTCTTTTGCAAGGACCAGAGTCAGGTGAGCATCACCGTTCTTGGCCTAGCCGATTATGATCCCTCCTGAGGTGGTGTCCTGGCCTCTCTCCTGCCGCGTGTGGTGCTTTAGGCTGTAAAGAGAATCAAAACAATGCCGCTCCCTGGGGTCATTTCGCCTTCGATGCCAAAATGCAGAGTGGAAGGAGGGATCGCGGAGCTCCCAGGCTCTCTGCTGCAGGGGTAGGACTTGAGAAACGTTGCCAAAACGGGTTCGCTTGCATTTGTTCCTTCTCTTCAGTTTGTGTGCGGGGGCGGGACATCCCATAGAAGGGCGTACTGCCCCGCCCCTCCTGGGGGCGGGACATCCCATAGAAGGGCGTACTGCCCCGCCCCTCCTGGGGGCGGGACATCCCATAGAAGGGTGTACTGCCCCGCCCCTCCTGGGGGTGGGACATCCCATAGAATGGTGTACTGCCCCACCCCTCCTGGGGGCGGGACATCCCATAGAAGGGTGTACTGCCCCGCCCCTCCACTGTGAGCTCGGGGCTGGCACGTGCAATTAAGGCTATGCCCACCCATCCCGGCCCTGGCAGATGCTCTCTGCTTCTGCACGGTGAGGGGAGGCAGCAGCTGCAACGGAGTCAGGGGGCTGCCGCCCCTCGCAGACGCAGGGAACGCAACCGTCGGTGACCTTTGGCAGCAGCGTTTGCTGGCCGACGCCATGAGGCGGGGTGTTGCTGGCCGGGGACCCATGGCGCGCAGCCGCCCCTCGCCCCGCCAGGGCCCGGCGCAAGCCCCCGGCAGCCTTGCGCACAAGGAGGAGCAGAGGCGGGAGCTGGAAGCGCTGCGGGCTGAGCTGCAGCAAGAGCGGCTCCGCACCCAAGAGCTGCGCCGCTGCTTCGCTGCCGAAACCTGGGAGCTGAAGGCGGCTTTGGACAGGGAGCAGCAGCTCCTGGCAGAGCGGCTCCAATCCGAGTGGGAGCAGCGACGGGCTCTGGAGGTGCGGCGGCTGCAGGAGCTGAAGCAGCGGCAGCGGGTGGCAGAGACGCGCCAGCTGCTGCGCTGGAAGGAGGCTGAGCTCCACGAGGGACGGGAGCTGCTGCAGCGCGAGTGCACCGCCGCCGTTCGCCTGGCGCGGGACCTGCAGCGGCAGCTGGCCGAGGAGATGGTGAGGCCCAGCAGGGGCGGCAGGGAGGCCCGAAGCAAGCTCCAGGACCTCCTTGGCAAGCTACGCTGGGAGATGGATGGCTTCCAGCCCGCCCGCATCCGCCACCTCCAGAACCAGCTGCAGCTGGAGAGGAGACTCTTCATCAAATACATCCTGCAGCGGGTCGAGGGCGAGCTGCCCGCCTCCCCCAGCACGGCGCAGCCCGAAGGCCCTCTTGGGCACCAGGGCCATCAGGAGACGCAGAGCTCCTGCTTCTCTGGCAGAAACGGGCCCCAAGCCCTGGCAGCGCTACGGGAAAGACTGCCGGAAAGCCACCGCGCTGGGCAGCAAACAGCATGCAAGGCTGTGGCAGATGCTAAGCTCCGGGTGCCAGAGGGGGAAGGCTTGGTGCTGCTTGGAAGCACATGCAGCCGACTCCTGGAGCCAAACACCCGCCTGCAGCATCTTCTAGAAGACCTGGAGAGGCAACAGAGTGCCCTTGAGACGGAGAGCTGCCTCCTGAGAAAGGAAGGCTCTCCAGAAGCGTGCAAGGAGGCAGAGAGGCTGCAGCAGAAAAAAGCTCAGCTAGCTGCCCTCGCCTCCCGGCTGGAAGAAAGATCCAGGCAACTGCAGGCGACTGTCCATCGCCTGGTCAATGCTGGAGTGCCACTGCCCATCCAAAGCTCCACTGAGGATCTGTGCATGGCACCGTTGCCTCAGCAGAGAGATGGAGAAACGGGAGAGCCTGCCAGAGCTTTGCTGGCACAGGACAAGCAGGATGACTTCTCACAGAAGGGGGCTGAGGAGCTTCAGGCCCAAGGGGCTGCAGGTGATGAGGGCTCCTGTTACGTGAGCACCCACAGCCCAACTTGTGAGGAGTTGCAGGCGCAGCTCACAGAGATGACAAAGGAAAACGCTCGCCTGGCGGAAGAAAATGCTCGCCTCTGTGGGCAGATGGGTTTGACAGCACGGGTTCAAGCTGAAAATGCTGACCTGAAAGGGCAACTAGCACGAGTGGCAGAGGAGCGAGATTCTGCCATCCAAAGGAACATCTGTCTTCAAACCCAGCTGGCAGAGGCCGAGTGTGAACTGAAAGCCATGAGAGAAATGGCAGAAAGGAGCCAACAGCTGGAGAAGGAACATGAGGAGGCACAGTTAGCGCTCCAGAGGAAAGAAGGGGACGGCAGGTGTTGGCAGAGGCCTCAGGCAGACGTACGCAGGGAACGCAAAGAAACCCTGCAGCTGTTTCGAGCGCAGCCGACGGAACTGAGTGATCAGAATCCAAAGCTAAACGAACAACGCCAGCAGCCACTGAAGGACCTTGAATGGCTGGAGAGAGAAAGATGCAACCGCATCGGTTGCAGGCCGTGCCAGGCTAACCTGGGAGCAAGCAAGGAGTCCATCCTCCTGGAGGCTATGAGAAAACAACCGGCAGAGCTTCGAGCATTCATAGCTCGATACAGCTACGATCCTTTCGGTGGTCCCAATGAGCGGCCTGAACTAGAGCTTCCTCTAGTTGCTGGACAATATGTTTACGTCTTTGGAGATGTGGATGAAGACGGTTGGTATGTGGGAGAGCTGACCGACGGCACAAGAGGATTTGTCCCCTCTAATCTTGTTGAAGAAGTTTCAGATGACGGGCAACCTGATGACACCGGAGTCTCTCCAGAGACAAGTGATTGGTAGCAGGACGCAGATGATGTCCATCCTGTGTTCTTAGATCTTCTTCTTAAATCTTTTCTTAACGATCTCTCTGCGCAATCTCACTCTCTGTCCTGTGTGTATGTGAATTGAAAGGACTCTGTGGCAGCTACTGGGGGGCTGGCGTGGCTGGACTGGGTGCCAGCTGCTGGAGTCAACCAGGGGCTGTGGGCACCCCTGGCTCGTGGTGCCAGCCACCGGCGTGGGCCCCAGTGCAGCTAGTGGAGTGAGTGGGGGGTCTGAGTGCAGCTGCTGGGGCGAGTGGGTGTCCCGGCCACCAGGCACTGGGGCGGGAACAGTCCTGAAAAGCACCTACTGGGGGAACCAGCATGAGTGAGGCGAGTGAGAGGCTCTGTGGGTGCCTGTGTCCTCCCCAAACGTGGTGTGCACGGGTGTGCGTGTGCCTTCACCAGCAAATGTCAAACTGGACCAGTGGCTGACTAGGGGGGCCCGGGCTGTGGTGTCAGGCGGGCAGAGGGTGCGCGCTGCACCCAGGGAGATGGGCGAGTGTGGGGTGCCTGCGGGACAGGCAAAACGTGTGAGTGCTGCATGTTTGCAGGGAGCACCAAGATGGACCAGTCAGTGAGTAGGGGACCCGTGGGGTGGGTCACGGGGCTGGGATCTGGGCAGGGCTACCAAATCCATGAACGGGCGTGTGCTTGTGGACATAGAGAGTGTCATGTGTGCGCCTGCGCTACTGACCTCGTGTCTCTGCCAGCCCAAGAGGAGGAGGGGATGCGGCTGTCCCGGTTTGTGTTTTATGTGAGTCCTGACTGTGGGTGCTCTTGACGGCAGCGCCTCATCTCTGTCAGTCTGTGTGACTGGCTGTGTCAGTGTCCGCTGCGAGTCCGTGTGTCTGTGTGTGTGCATCTCGGGGGTGGATGCTCAGCTTTGCCGCAAGTTACACCTGCAAGCGGAAAAGTGGCAGCTGCGTCCCTCAGCCTGGGCAAAGACTCCAGATCCCCAGGCAACGGGCTGGGCTCCAGCAGCCAGGCAGGACTGTACTGGGTGGCACTGGCCAGTACTGGGCTCCGGCTGCATGGCAGGAGGGGTCCTGGGCCGGAGTGGCTGGAAGTGGTGACCAGTCTTGACATGCCTTAACACTGTGTCTCTGTGGGGTGCGTGGGGAGAGTGAATCCCGCTTCATCCCGAGGGCTTCCAGCTGGGGATGAGATGTCCGCATTGCTTCAGCTGAATGCCTGCCTGGCACAGGGTCCAAGCAAGAGCTCCCTGTCACCGCCTGTGTGTCCTTCTTGTTATGGGTCAGGAATACCAGTGTCCAGAGGGCAACATTTGTACCTCTCACGGGACATCCATGCTCTGGCAGCACAAACCATGCTTTTGGCATCGGCCTCTTTTGGGAGGGGCAACTGGTGATTACTGCAGGCAGCTAAAAAGCCCGTTCCCCAAGGGTGACTCTGCTGCCTTTCAGGAGCTGTCAGCCCTGGAGCCCTTGGGACGTGTCCAGGGAGCCCAGAAGGGGCAGAGAAAGTGGTGCCTTGGGCTGGACCTCTGCTGCTGGGCTGGGCCGGGCTCCTGGGACGGACGGAGCTCATAGCAAGCGGGCAGCGCTTGTGAGAGACAGCTCTGCCCAGGAGCAGCTCCCCTGCCAAGTGCAGCAGGGCTGAGGGCACTGCCTGCAGGCAGCGAGGGGAGAGAGGAGTGAGGCAGGGAGAGCTTAGTGGGAGGACAGCTGAGCTTGTCACCGAAATTGGGAATAAACCTCGTAACACCAATGTAGTGTTAAATTTTCAGCGCTGGGAACACGGGGGATAGTTCCTCCTAAATCGTGTTCGCTCGATCAGTTCAAAAGTCAAACATTTATAGGTCTATGATTACAAGATTAATACATATTCATCAAGTGTCTGGCAGCTAGAGAATCCTCTCCAGTCACAGAAGTCATCAGGGATCATAGACACAAGCCGCCAGGACAGCTGAAGTGGCAATGCGGTCAGAGAGACTGTTTCCCCTTGGCTAGAGAGTCCCCTCTGATGCCAGAGCTCCTCCCGGATCTTTGAGACATACTTCTGGGACAGCTAGAGTGGTGTCCCGGTCCTAGACATGGTACTCCCGCAGTTAGAGAGTCACCTCCAATCGCAACGTTCTCCCGGACCATGGAGACATACCTGGGGAATGGCTAGAGTGGCATCCCAACCACAGAAACGTTGTTCCAGCAGTTAGAGAGTCCCGTCCTATCCCAGATGTCCTCCTTGATCATGGAGACATACCTCTGGGACGGCTAGAGGAGTGTCCTGGACAAAGAGACATTGTTCCAGTTACTACAGAGTCGACAGAGGCCAGAAAGAGGTGGAAAGCAGGAAAGGTGTGGGATGCTAGAGGGGACGTAGAGGCCAGAAAGAAGTGGAGGCCGAAAAGGGGTAGGAGCCCAAATACGGGTCTGAGGCCACATAGTCGGGGTCAGGCTCAACAGGGACGGTGTCAAAGGAGAAGCCAAAACTAAGTAGAGGCCGACGGAGGGGGTGGGCACTAGGGGCGGAAAGGGAGCTAGAGGCCAGAAATAAGTGGAGGCCGCAAAGGAGTGGGAGGCTGGAGGGGAGCTAGAGGCCAGAAATAAGTGGAGGCTGAGCACGTGTTGTGGGTCAGAAAGATGTGGGAGGCCAGAAGCCCAAAGAAAGGCTAGAGAAACGTGGAGGCTGAAAATTAGTGAGAGGCTGGAGGGCAACTTAGGAGAGAAAAAAGTGGAGGCGGAAAAAGGGGTGGAAGACTGGAGTGTCTCCCGCATCAGAGAGGTTACATCCGGGATGGCTAGAGTGGCATTCCGGTCGTGGAAATGCTGTTCTGGCACCTACAGAGTCCCCTCCGCGCCCGCAAGTCCTCCTGGATTAGAGAGACATACCTCCCACAGTGGCATTCCCGTCATAGAGATGGTGTTGCAGCACCTGGAGACTCCCCTCTGATCTCAGCCGGCCTCCACATCACGAAGATACACCTCCAGCATGGCTAGACTGGCATTCTGAACATACAGATCCTGTTCTGGCAGAGAGACTCCACTCCGATCCTGGAAATCCTCCCAGACCCTAGAAACATATGTCTGGGATGGCCAGACAGGCCTTCCTTTCATTGTAACGGTGTTCCCACAGCTAGAGAGTCCCCTGCGATCCCAGAAGTCCAAGCAGATCATACACACATACCTCCCAGACAGCCAGAGTGGTATTCCAGGGGTAGAGATGGTGTCAAAGCACCTAGAGACTCCGTTCCAAACACAGAAGGCCTCCCGGATCACAGAGACATACCTCCAGCATGGCTAGAGTGCCATTCCCGTCATAGAGGGGAGTTTCCCACGGTTAGATAGTCACCTCTAATCCCAGAAGTCCTCCCGCATCATGGAGATATAGCTCCAGGATGGCCAGAGGGGCATTCTGGCCATCGAGACAGTGTTCCAGCAGCTCTAGAGTCCCCTCCAATGCTGGAAGTCCTCCCATGTCATGGAGACACACCTCCAGGATGGCTAAACAGGCGTTCCGGTCATACAGGCCGTGTTCGGGGAGCTAGGGACTCCCCTCCAAAGACAGCTTTCCTCCCGGATCACGGAGACATAACCTCGCAGGTAGCTAGAGTGGCTGTCAGAGAGACAGTGTTCTGGTGGCTAGAGAGGCCCCTAGAGGCCAGAAATAAGTGGAGGCTGAGCACGTGTTGTAGGCCAGAAAGATGTGGGAGGCCAGAGGGAAGGAGAGGCTTGCAAAAAATGTGGAGGTTGAAATGGGGTAGAAGGATGGAAAATAGTGAAGGCTGGAGTGCAATTTAGGCCAGGGAAAAGTAGAGACCAAAGAGTTGTGGGAGGAAACACTAAAAGAAAACTCATAGTGACACAGTATATGGAAGAAAGGGAGGAAGTAAAATTTAGCTGAAGGGAACAGGATAAAGGAAATTTTTGAAAGAGAAATTAAATAGTGTTTTATATAATAGTGTTTTTTATTTTTTATATAATTTTTATATAATTTTATTTATATAATTTTTATATAATTTTATTTAATTTTTTATATAATAGTGTTTTCTGTTTTATAAAACAGAAAATCTGTTTTATAAGCTCACACATAGTAATAGTGACTGAAGTCTTTTTCTGCAGTTGTGTGTTTGCGTATTTCAGAGATGATGTTCCACCTCTAAAACGTCGCAGTTCAACAGCCCGCAGCTACGTAGGCACCAATCTCTGGGTTCGATGTCTCTCTCAAATATGAAAGGCTATACCAAAACTCTGTATGGCCAAGTCCCAAGTGAAGACTTTGAACGTAGTCCCGGTCAAAACCCAACCTTTTACACCTTCAAAGGTAGCTGCACCTAATTTAAGTAGAATGGGAGCTGTTCCTGTGATGATTCCAGCACAAAGTAAAGATGGATCCATAGTATAAAATATTATTAATTTAAATGCTGTTTTTGAAGTGTTCATTGTAAGTATTAGAGAAAACTACTGTGTTCCAGCCCTCATTTAAACAATGGCATGCAATTTTCCTTGAAGAAAATTTCCTTGAAGAAAAGCGAGAGAATTCTGCACCAATCCTGATAAAGGTATGTATGACTAGAGTCACTCAAGCTCGTCCTGCAAAGTAAAACACTATAAAATAATGTTTTAAGAGCTGGATGTTAGGGAAGATACCATCGTTGTGTACCACTCTAACTTCTGGGATCAGTCGACGGGCTGAGCCTCTCTTCCCCCCCATCGGGACGCCGTTGGGTAAGATTCGAACCCTTGGTCATACCAAGTGCCTCCCCGGGAAACTTAGAAATCTCTATATAGAGTCACTTTACATCTTTTAAGGCGTTTATAGCCAAGTAGTGTCCCTCGTAGTTTTAGCATTTGCACGTGCTTTATAGGTAGTGAATTTATCACCGGCAATCCAAAGAACCTGTATATCTGTTGCTTCAATAAATCGCACTATTGATTGACTCAGCCGTGTGTTCAATAAATCGCACTATTGATTGACTCAGCCGTCTGTGGTCCCTGAACGCGACCGTACCTCTGAGTGCGGCCGTGTTAGTTCAGGAGGTGTCCGGCTGAGCAGGTAGTGTGATGTTAGTAGTGCATCCGGACCCGTGATAGTCCAACAAAGGTGTTGGGCGCGACCGGACTACTAACGCTGACTTTGGGCATCACTCAGAACCTAAGCTCAGCCGCCCCCAGGCCCTCTGATATCTGAGGATCGACTGGAAAGCAAGGGGGCTTAGTTTCTACCAAATTGCTCTGCCTCTTAACGCAACAGGCCCGTGGGTCCTGCTGGACACCAAGCTGAGCAGCAGCCAGCACCGTGCCCTTAGCCAAAGGCGGCGGGCGGCGGTGCCCTGGGCTGCGCTGGGCAAAGCCTTGCCAGCAGCTGGAGGGAGGGGAGCCTTGCCCTCTGCTCAGCGCTGCTGAGGCCATGCCCGCAGTGCTGTGCCCAGGCCCGGGCTCCCCAGGCCGAGAGAGACAGGAGCCCCTCCCCCAGCCCCGCCCCCCAGCCCCCCCCCCCGGCCTTGGAATGGCAGCTGTGATGTCGCGGCGCTGGCCCGGCAACGGCCACAGTGCCTGCAGGCACGGCTCTGCCAGCACCCGGCAGCTCCAGGGAGAGACCAGCTCTCACCCAGCGGCACTGCCCGGCACCGGGACCCCCTCAGCAGCCTCGCTCCAGCCGGCTGGGAGCTCTCCGGAGCCCCAGCAGCGTGTCCGGCGCGAGGACTCCCCTGGCCCCGGCACGATGGGCCAGCTGAACTGCTGCTACGGCTCCAGGTGGGCTCCCCCCGCGGCTCGGGGACACGCCGGCGCAGCCGGGCCCCGCAGCAGCCGCCTTTCTCACGCCCTTTGCCGCCTGCTCTGCAGGGTCTACCCTGGCCCCGAGCAGCAGTGCGCGCCCGGCCCGGCATCAGCCGAGCCGCTGCTCCACCAGCGCGTGCGGGTGACGCAGGGCCGCGGGACGGGGAAGAGGCACCTCCTCCTCTTCAGCGATGCCTTGATCATCGCCAAGGCCAAGTAAGAGGCGCAGACCCCGGCTGCCTTTCCTCCTAAGGCCTGGCCCCGGCACCGGGGCAGGGACGCCCAAGGAGCAGCCCCAGGCCCCGGCACCCTGCTGCTGGCTGCACCCGTGGCCGTGCGCGGGGCAGGCGGAGGCCAGAGGGCAGCCGCCGGGCTCGGCCACCTCCAGGTCACTCCCTGCCGCTCCTCTCTGCAGACGTGGCAGCGCCCCGCGCCCGCAGCTCTGCCTGGCCCTGCGCCGGCTGTGGGTGCTGAGCGGCGGCAAGGGGGCGGCCGGGGATGCCGCCCAGGAGGAGGAAGACAAGGCCACCACGTCCCTCGTCCTCGCCTGGCCCTACGGCTTCTGCGTCGTCACCTTCTGGTGGGTCTCGGTGCCACGTCCCCCGGCAGGGCCGGGCAGCGCTTCTGTCCGGCCCCACGCCGCTTCCTCCTGCCTCTGCAGCCGTCCCCACGGGGCAGGGCTGTGCCGGCGCCCGCCTCTGCCCGCGGGCTGGGCAGCAGCGGGCGCTCAGGCTCTTTCTCCTCTCTTTCCTGCAGCTCCCGCTCGCTGAAGGAGCTCTGGCTCAGCGCGCTCCGTGGGTAAGCCCTGCCTGGCAGAGCAGCTTGGGGGGCCCGTGCTCACAGCACGGGGGGATGCTCTAGCCGTAGCCGTACGATGCGGAAACGCCGCTCCTGAGCTGGGGAGAGCTGCCCCCACGGCTGCGGGCGGCTCTGGAGCGGGCAGAGCTGGCGGAGCTGCTTCACCCAGCCCCGTCCTCCCCCCTTGCCACTGCTCTCCGCTCGACGGCCGGGCGGTGCCCAGCTGCTTCGGGGCAGCTTGGAAGGGCTCCCCGGGCTGGCAGGCGAGGGAAGAGGCAGCTTGGGTCTCACACAGCTCTTTCTCTGCCCCTGCCCCGTGCACAGGCCAGCAGAAGGAGTGCAGGGAGCCCGCGTCACCCAGCTGCCCTCCATCCAGCTCCTGCTGAAGGAGCTGCGCGGCCGCAATGCCGTGAGTCTCCCTCCTGGCCCCGCTCTGCCCCAGGGGCTGCTCCAACCCCACACCAGCCCCATGGCTTCTCACCTGCTGCTCTTCTCCCCTTGCCCAGGCCAAAACACTCAACGCCAGCAGCCTGCAGAGGCTGGTCGAGGGCCTGGCAGAGGTGAGGAGCCCCCGGGCTGCCATCTCGGCCGTCCCCACATCTCACTCATGGCCCGCGGCCGATGCAGCTCGCCAGGGGCCCTTCGTGCTGCGGGGCTGCTCGCTGAGCGCAGCGCATTTCTTGCAGGCTGATGCCCAGCAGAAGCCACCTCCCGTCCCCTCCGGCAGCCAAGGTGGACGTGGCCACTCGGACAGTGAGTTTGGAGGAGACGGGGGCAGGACGGCCCCTCTCTCCTGCGCTGGCAGGCGGCAGCCGCGCTGCTCGGGGGCTGCTGCTGCCCTTCCCGCAGGGCACGGCCGCAGAGAGCTGAGCCCCCGGGGCGCCTCGTTCCCCAGCCACGCCTCTCCCTCGCTGTTGGCAGGGGCACAGCGCACGGAGGCTCGGGCAGCATTCACCTGGCGCTTGCCCTCCATGGCTCTCTGCTCTGTTTTCCCTGGCGGCAGGCGGGACCCGCAGCAGGACGAGGGGGCTGCCCTGGCCCTTTGCGCGGCGAGGGACCTTGGCCGCTGCGGAGGCGCCCGGGCAGTCGGGCTGTGCCGGTAGGGCGGGTCTCTTCGGCCGGCCCCTGGCAGCTCTCTGCAGCCAGGACGGCACGCTGCCCCAGCCCCTCCAGGTAAGCCAGCCTGGCCGGGGGGTGCCCGTGGCGCTGGCTCCTGCGCAGAGGCGCTGTCCCCAGCAGAGGGACCCCGGCTGGGGCTCGGGGACCAAGCCGGCTCCGCCCCACCTCCCCCACCTCCAGCCACCCCTGCGTCCTGCCCTAGTGAAAGCAGAGCCGCCCACGCTCGCTCCTGGCCCTGAGGAAGGCTCACCGGCCCCGGGGCCTGTCCCCAGCCAAGCAACTGTCCTCCTCTGTCCCCCGCAGCTCTTTGAGGAGGAGGACGATGACGATGTGGCTGGGCTTGCCGGCACGTCGGCCAAGGAGTTGCCAGCACCAGAGGCGGAAGCAGAAGCAGCAGCGGTATGTCAGGGCCACAAAGAGGGTGACAGCACTGTCAGAAGTTGAGAATGTTGCCGCAGGGACAAGCAAGGTCACCCACTAGCCGGCAGCTCTGCAAAGGTGCAGAGGAAGGGTGGTGCAGGATGGCCATGGCGGTTTGTGCGGTGATGCCACCAGAACTTGCTCAGGTGGGCTGAGCAAACCCATCCAAGGGCCTTGCCTTTCCGAGCTAAGGTAGCAATTGGGCAGGAAGGTCCTTGCCACCCGTTAACTTGCACATTTCCATTGCAGGTGCCTCCAGTCCCTCCAGAAAGTGAACACCTGGAGAGCTCCTCTGGGGAGACAAGGTAAAATGAGCTAGGTGTGGTTAAGAGCAGAATTGGTTCACGTTTATCATGGCTTGACCTGTCTAACAATACATTGAATGGAAAGTTTGCCAGGCTCGAGAAGAGCAACCTGTGAAGAGGGGAGCAACGGGCTACTGGACAGCGAGAGGAGCAAGTTGGGAGCAGAGCTCTGCGGGATGGGCAACTGAGGACATCCAGGCAGGCAAGAAGAACGAGGAGCCCAGGTGTGTAGCAGGCTCTGCTGCCCATCTTTCAAAGCTCCGAACACTGCTCCGACTATGGGCAATATTTCTGAGGTGCGCAGAGATGGCACCGGGCAGGAAGCCCGCAGCTGCCCGTGGGAGAGCGTGTCTGTCAGGAGGAACATATCACTCCAGCGTTGGCAGCTCTCCTTCGGCACTTGTGGCAGCTCTGTTTGTGCAAGGCTGAGCAACACCCCAGCAGAGTCACAAGGCTCATAGCAATTTTTGGAGCTCTTTGACCCGCTGCCTACAGAAAGAGGCAAAGTCTCCCTTTTCTGTTCATGTCAGCTGGCAAGCCCAGCACTGGCTGCTGGTGTCTGAATCCCAAAGACGCAGCAAGGAGCTGTGTCACGTAGCTGTAGACCCTGAGGTACTGGCACTTCGTAAAAAGCTCACGTTGCACCTGAGACAATTGAGGGAAGAAGAAAACAACCAAACACTACCAAAGCAGCGTGTTTTGCCTTCAAGCCTGGCTTTCTAGCAAGGGACAGTGAGGCGTGCTGCTGCTCGGCTTTTGGAAAGGACCACAGCACAGCTGCCCTGCCCAGCCCTGCTGCCTAGCAAAGCAGTGCTGCACATCTCTGTCAACTTGCAGAGCTCTGAGGGTGTCACACGTGTGGAGAAGGGGACAAAGCCGTGCCGTAGCCACTGCCAGGGACGGTTCCCTCTCGTGTGCCAGGAACTGCCCCTTGGACAGCACACTGCCCAACGAACGGGGCACAAAGTCGTGCCTGTTTCCGCCTTCATGGTTTCATCAGCACTTTGGACTCTCTTCTTGCAGGTGCCGATTTTTTTCTGCTGCCTGGATTGCCCGCATGAGCTCTGCTGCCTGGGCTTTGAGGGGCGCGATGCAGCCCCAGCACCACCTCGGCGGAGGCGAGGAGGGAGGCACCGCGCCCTTCTGCTCCGGCCGGCACATTTCACTCGGGCACCGCGACGCCGGAGCGGCCCCGCACCGCCCTCAGACCCAGCCCAGCCCTGGCGGGAGGCCTTGCTGGCTCACTCCTCGGCTCCGTCAGCAAAAGCCCACCAGCCGGCACAGCTGCCCCCGTGGGGAGCTGGCATGTCACCTGCAGATTCCATGGGGCGTGCTGGGCGTGGAGGTGTATATCATCTGAGAGGGACACGAGGGACACGCTGGACAGCATGTTCCAGACTATAAAACCCTCCAGGTTTTCTTTGCCGCTACTCATTCTTGGCAGAGAGACGCTGCACCACCTTGCTGCATACAAGAAGGGAGCACCCATTGCTGCCCTTTGGTCGGTGCAAGTCCTTGTATGCAGCACACAGCACAATACCCTTTCTTAGGATTCTTGATCAAACATGACTGGCTTGCAGTTTCCATTAGCTGAGTTAACTCCAGGTTAGCTACAGCAAAAACTCCGCTCTTACTTCTCCGACCCATCAGCGCTCTCTGGACCGACGCAAACACCCCCTTTCTGTCAATCAGAACTGGAGTGGTGATGCTTTGCTTTCAGCCACAACACGTGCCTGTGCCTAGGGACTGATGGGAAGGAGGAGTTAAAAAAGCCAGCTTACATGGTGCCCCAAATCCCAGCCACCCTCCAGGACCGGAAAAAAACTGGACACACCCCCATATTTATTCTAGCCATTCTGTAGCCAGCACAGTCATTTCAGTGTCGATTCTGGTTGATTCTGCAGCTTTATAACAGTTGAAACACCCAGCTCATCAAGGCGGCTGATCTAGAAGGCAGGGGATCTGAACTGGCCCCAACTACCTATGATGTGACAGTGTCCATAACTCGGGTTAATCACAGGTTGTCCTGTGACATAAGGATGTAGCGCTCTTTCACCTTTCTCCTTTGAAGCTTTGGGGTTTGTGCACGGGAGCCTTATGTACCTTTCTTTTCAGAGTTGCTCATCGTTTCAGCATTGTTTCTGATGAGGAAAACATCCTTTCTGTGTAGATGTTAATTTATGTACATTTAATAAACAGCATGGTATCCTATACTACCAATGATCTTTTTTTCAGACTAATGAAAAGTTCAAGACAAAAGCATGCTTTGTGTCTGCAAAGAAAAGTGTAAACCTCTGTAACTGTATTAAAAAGCTGCGGTTGTTTCACTCGCGGATGTTTGTAGCTATAGCAGAAACAGAGCTGCTGGCTGCCTTACTGCGAGGTCCAGAGGACACCAGTCTTCTCCTGAAGGCTTTCTACCAGCGTAATACTGTTTGAGTTGCCACTCCATTAAAACAGGACTTGTTCACTAATTGGTTCCTACATGAAAACCCGAGGATAGAAACTTGATCCTGGTTGGCAATGTCAAAAGCAGCATGAGGCGAGGCTGCCCAAAGCCTGGCTGCTGCGCTTGGAGGAAATGTGCCTTGAGTCCCGATGGGCAGACAGGGCACGCCTCTGCAAGTCTGCTTCGCAACACAGCACGACGCAACAGACCTGTGTACAAAGAGCATTAACATCATCACAGGTACAGCCAGTCACAAGGTGGGCAATGCCCGAGTGAAGGCTGCCAGCTGTCCTGCTGGCCGGCTCTGTCCTTCACGGCTGCAGACTCCCTTTCCCAGGCACTCACTGAGCCAGGGGCTGGCTTCGCACTCGCAAAGCACGTAGCCCATGCAGCAGCTCACTCCACTGCTCACCGTGGTTCCCCATGGCTGCTTATCTACCCAACAGATCTCTTAGTCCCTCCTGTTTGTGTATGGAGAAGGACTCGTAGGAGATGGGATCACAGTGATCACCAAACAGGGGAGTTTAAACTTTTGAGTGTAATGAGATACAGCTCAGAGGAGTTGCTACCTTGCTTTTCAGGAGAGCAAACTTGAAGCTACTCAGAGAGCTAGTCTGCAGTGTCCCCTACGAAGCTGCTTTGGAGGGCTTAGGGCTCAGAGAGCAGCTTAGTTTTTCAGAACCACCTTCTGCAAGCACGGGAGCAGGCAATCTGGTGGAGTCTGAAGTCAAACAAGAGGGGCAGAAGACCAGCTTGGCTGAACAGGGACCTCCTTTTTCAACTCAGGTGGAAAAAGGAATGTTATGATCCCTGGGACCAAGGTCCGGCTTGGCAGGAAGATCACAGAGCTGGAGTTCATACGTGTAAGGAGAGAACAGAAAAGGGCAAAGCTCAGCTAGAGTTGAAATTGGCCAGTGTTGTGTCGGGCTATAAAAAGGGCTTTTTACAGTACGTTCATAGCAATCGCTCATTGAGCACGGCCAGGGACTCTCTGAGGAGGAGGAGGATGCGGCTGGGCTTGCCGGTGCATCGGCCACAGAGCCGCCAGCACCAGGGGCAGAAGCAGAAAGCGCAGAGGTCTGTGAGGTGCACAGAGAGCGGGGGCTGCGCAAACCCCTCCGAGCGTATCGCGGGATACGTTGTATCACGGGATACGTTGTATGACGTTGGCGGTTTTGGGGGGTAACTATGTACGTACTGTAGGGACACATGCTTTCTTACGGGATGAAAAGATGTAATGTTGTCGTGGTTTAGCCCCAGCCGGCAACTAAGCACCACGCAGCCGCTCGCTCACTCCCCCTCCCACAGTAGGGTGGGGGAGAGAATTAGGAAAAAAACCTCGTGGGTTGAGATAAACACGGTTTAATAGGACAGAAAGAAAGAAGGAAACAACAATGATAATACCAACACAGGAATGTACAAGAACAAGTGATGCCCAATACAGCAATTGCTCCCCACCCGGCGATCGACAGCCCGTCCCCGAGCAGCGATTTCCGCCCCCCGGCCAACTCCAGTTTATGTACTGGGCATGACGTCGGATGGTAGGGAATATCTCTTTGGCCAGTCTGGGTCAGCTGTCCCGGCTGTGTCCCCTCCCAGCTCCCCGTGCACCCCCAACCTCCTTGCTAGCAGGCCAGCACGAGAAGCTGGACTGTCCTTGACTGCTCAGCAACAACCCAAAACATCAGCACATTATCAACAGTTTCTCATCCCAAATCCAAAACACAGTGTCACACTGGCTTCTGTGAAGAAAACCAGCTCTATCCTGGCTGAAACCAGGACACAGGGAATAAGGGAAGCGGTTCCCCGAGGGCAAAACATTACTAAAGCATTTAATGAACAACAAGGGAAAGACGAATCTCCAACAGAATGGTTGGAGAGGTTGAGGAAAAACCTACAAATGTACTCTGGAATTGATCCGAATACAGTGGCTGGGACCGCACTCCTTAGAACACAATTTGTAGCTAAATCCTGGGGGCATATAAGAAGGAAATTAGAAAAATTGGAAGATTGGCAAGAAAGAAGATTAGAGGAGTTACTTAGAGAAGCCCAGAAAGTCTATGTTAGGAGGGACGAAGAAAAACAAAAAGCAAAAGCAAAAATTTTTGTACGTGTCAGTAGTAGGAGCAAAAGGAGAGCCTTTTAAAGTAAATATATTGAAAGATGTAGAAGTAGAAACAGAAAAGAAAATTTGTCTTAATGATTTACTTTTGCTCCCTGAAGCGGAAAACAATTTATTAGGAAGGGATTTGATTTTGAAGTTAAACTTGAGCATTCAGAGTCAAGGGGACAAATTGCAGATTAAATTATACACTTTAACACAAGAGGATGAAGAAGCTATTAACCCCTCAGTGTGGTATAAGGAAGGGGAAACTGGAAAGATAAAAATGGACCCCATAAGCGTTCAAATAACAGATCCGCACCGCCCAATTAGAATCAAGCAATACCCTATACCTATGGAGGGTCAAAAAGGATTAAAACCTGTAGTTGACAGACTTTTGGAAAAAGGAACCCTAGAACCATGTATGTCCCCTCATAACACGCCCATTCTTCCCGTAAAGAAACCGGATGGGTCATACAGGATGGTGCAGGACTTAAGAGCTGTAAATCAGCGAACAATCACTAAATTCCCTGTGGTGGCAAATCCTTATACTTTATTGAGTCATATATCTCCCAAACATACTTGGTATAGTGTAATAGATTTGAAAGATGCTTTTTGGGCCTGTCCTCTGGATGAGGGATCCGGAGATTATTTTGCCTTTGAGTGGGAGTACCCCAAAACAGGACGAAAACAACCATTAAGATGGACTGTGTTACCACAAGGGTTTACAGAGTCACCAAATCTATTTGGACAAACTTTAGAGAAAATTCTACAAGATTTCACAATACCTAAGGAGGTAAAATTATTGCAATATGTGGATGATTTATTAGTAGCGGGAGAAACTGAAGAGGGGATCCAAAAAGCCACCATTAAATTGTTAAATTTTCTAGGGGAAAAGGGATTAAAGGTGTCCCGATCAAAGCTACAGTTTGTAGAACAAGAAGTAAAATACTTAGGACATTGGCTGAGTAAGGGAAGGAAGAAGTTAGATCCTGATAGGGTATCTGGGATTCCATCCTTAAGACCCCCACAAGCTAAAACGGAAATTAGGCAAATACTGGGATTATTAGGATATTGTAGACCATGGCTTGAAAATTATAGTGAAAAAGTAAAATTCCTATATGAAAAATTAACTAATAACCAACTTAAATGGCTTATTGAAGACGATCAGAGATGTGAGGAAGTAAAAAAGGCATTAATACAAGCACCTGTATTGAGCCTCCCAGATCTAGAAAAACCTTTCTATCTCTTTGTGAATACATCAAGCCAGACAGCATACGGAGTTCTTACTCAAGACTGGGCAGGAATCAAAAAACCCGTGGGGTATTGTTCTAAGTTACTTGATCCAGTAAGCAGAGGATGGCCTGCTTGTCTCCAAGCTTTGGTTGCTACAGCATTATTAATAGAAGAAGTTAGGAAGATTACCTTCAGTGCTCCTTTAAAAGTGTATACCCCACACAATGTCAGAAATGTTTCACAACAAAAAGCGGAAAAATGGTTAATGGACAGCCGGATTCTAAAGTATGAAGCAATACTAATAGACTCCCCCGACTTAGAACTAAGTGTGACTTCTGCTCAGAGTCCAGCACAATTTTTGTTTGGAGAACCATCAGAGGAATTACAACATAACTGTTTAGAGGTAATTGAGACCCAGACTAAGGTGAGACCAGATTTAAGAGATGCTGAGTTGGAAAATGGAGAAGCGCTGTTCAGAGATGGCTCCTCCTGAGTGGTAGAAGGGAAGAGAAAATTGGGATATGCAATAATTAATAAGGACTTAGAACTTGTGGAATCAGGACCTCTGAGTCCATCATGGTCAGCTCAGGCTTGTGAGCTGTATGCCCTATGTAGGGCCCTGGAATTACTAAAAGGAAGAAGCGGGACTATATTTACAGATTCTAAATATGCATATGGGGTAGTCCACACTTTTGGAAAAATTTGGGAAGAAAGAGGTTTGATTAATACTCAAGGGAGGAATTTAATACATCAAGAATTAATAGTAAAAATTTTAAAGGCTTTAAGAGAACCAAAGGAGATAGCAGTGGTACATGTGAGGGGACACCAAAAGGGATTAGATTACCGAACTAGAGGAAATAACTTAGCAGATAAAGAGGCCCAGGAAGCAGCCTTGAGGACTAAAGTTGCCAAAATTAATGTCATACAAACAAAGGAGGACACCAGCAAAGAAGGACGAGAGGAAAGAGAGAAGAAGTTTGCCCCACAAGAACAAACAAAATTGGAGAAAATAGGAGCTAAATTAGAACAAGGAAAATGGACACTGCCCGATGGGCGAGAAATGTTGCCAAAAGCCTACACCAGGCGAATATTAGAACGTTTGCGTGTGCAAACACATTGGGGTACAAAAGCGTTAAGTGATCATTTTCTTAAACAATTTGGTGGTATTGGAATTTTTGAAATAGCAAAGCAAATTACACAAGGTTGCTTAAGCTGTCAAAAGGTAAATAAGACAGTGTTTGGACAAGCAGCCACGGGAGGGAGAAAAACAGCTTACAGACCTTTTGAGAAAGTCGATTTCACTGCATTGCCTAAGGTAGGGAGGATAAAATATTTATTGGTAATAGTAGATCATTTAACACAGTGGGTAGAAGCGTACCCTGTAGCACGAGCTACGGCACAGATGGTGGTAAAAATTTTATTGGAACATTTGATACCTAGATATGGGATAATCCAGTACATTGATTCTGACCAGGGCACACATTTTACTTCTAAAATAATAAAACTATTATGTCAATCATTAGGTATTCAGTGGGAATACCACACTCCGTGGCACCCACAAAGCTCGGGGAAGGTAGAAAGAATGAATCAAACAATAAAACAACAATTGGCTAAATTAATGATTGAGACGCAAATGCCCTGGACGAAATGTTTACCACTGGCACTTCTAAACGTAAGAACTAAACCATACAGTGAGACTGGATTATCGCCATATGAAATGTTATATGGCGTGCCTTATTTTCAAGGAATGCCTCTGGGGAACAATGTAATTGAGCATCATAGTATCCAACAATATATAATTACCCTTGGAAAAAGATTAAAAGAATTAAGAGAGATTGGGATGGTGGCCCAAACACCACCTTTAGGATTTGCAATTCATCAGTTAGAACCAGGAGATAAAATTCTGACAAAAACATGGAAAGAAGGAAACCTATCTCCCCTCTGGGAAGGACCTTTCCTTGTTTTATTAACTACAGAAACAGCTGTGAGAACTGCTGAAAAAGGATGGACACATGTGCCACGAGTGAAAGGTCCAGTGAAGGAGTGGAAAGTCACATCTGACTAAATTGCTGTGGGAATTTTATTGCGGCTACTCCTGTAATAGAAACAGCAGTGAAACATGAAATTCCCACAGTTGCTAAAAATCTATTTGTAAATCTTGCTGAAAACATTGCTAAGTCATTGAATATAGCTAATTGTTACGTTTGTGGTGGAACAAATCAAGGTGAACGATGGCCATGGGAAGCTATGGAGAGCAATATAAGTAATCCCCAAGTTTGGAAAACAATGGGAAAGGGTAATAGGAAACAACAATGGGTACTCCAAACGAGTATAATCGGAAGGAGTTGTTGGCAAAAGAAGAACAGGAAAAAGGAGCTGGAACTAGAATTTGTCCTTTGTGTAGAAGGTGGTGTGTGTTTGTAAGATTAGTGTTGCAGGCTAACTGGCAGTTTTCTGTAGCCATAAAGCCTTGCAAATAAAGAGGATCGCCAGGCTCGGGCAAGTGCTCAGGTCTGGACAAACCCCTGATCTATCAAAGCTCTGGCCTTCACAAGCAGTGCTCAATTAATTTGGGTACTAAGAAAGCACCCCCTTAAAGGAAAGGAGAGGGCAAGACCGGAGGGGAACTGGTATTGCGGCTTAAAAAGGGTCTGCCAAGGGCTGCAACCCCTTCGGGCTGTGACCACCGACCACTATGGCCCTGACCGGACCTCTTCTAGTTCTACTTGGGGTGAGTTCCTTGACTCTGACTACGGCAAATAACTGTAGTCAATATTGGAACAAGTCCAGCTGGGGTTTACCCCAGAAAAATGGAAAAAGTGAGGACCTTTTCTAATTGTACAGCCTGTACCTGTAATCATATTTGCCAAGGAATTGGAACAATAAAACCTAGGTTTTTTTCCTGTTACCCATAAACCAGGGAGAGCCAGGTGTATAACGAATGGCCTCCTGAGAGACAAACTTGGAAAGGAGTCAATCTAGGAGGATTTTGGGGAGATTTTATGGGTGGTGATTGGCTTACTAAAATCGGGATAGTTGTATTGGGGATATGTGGGGGATTGTTACTAGATTAATCTACTCGGTTATACAAGGAATGCAGATATCTGCAGTACTCAATTGGAAATGAAAACACGAATCAATACTGCAAAGAAGAAGATGGGGGATTGTGAAATATGTTCATCTGATTCGTGTGATGAAGTGTAATCTTCTGTACTTTTATGGATTTCTCCTGCACCATAAAAAGGGGTATTTTACAGGAGAAAGTTAAACTACTTTGCTGGTATATCAGCTCAAACCAGTTTGACCACTGACCGCATAGTATTGTGTAAAGAGAAACTTGTAAAGTGCATGCATAAAGTTTGGGGTCATCCTGGGGGCACGCTGAGGAAGATTTGACAAGACTCTAGAAGGAGAAGAGGGCATGCGCCGAAGAAGACACGCCTATTCATGAATATTCATGTATTAGCAGACAGGATATAAACCAGGAACAGTAACTGTACCGCATGCATCTTGGTGGAGCGGAGACTCCCGGAGCACCCAGCGCTGTTTGCTTGCCTCTATTCGCTTAATAAATTGTAAATTTGAATTGGAATCCTGTTTGGGACTAAATCATTTATCACATCCTTATCCAGCATCTTTTCAAAATACTGGTAAGACTCAAGCCTGCGTCGTAACTGGTTCCTCTTCCATCCGCTGTAGGAGTCCCCTGTGTTCCGGAAACACCGCAGGGCACATCGAACTATAACACAAAGTGCTATGGATAGAACCACAATAATTATTCAAGTAACAAATAATCGTTTTAACCATGATAGGTTTGGTAAACCAAGAGGTTAACTTTCCCACAGCTCAGAAAACCCCCAAAAGGTGTCATCTGGAGTTACTTCACGTAGGATTTTTGCTTGTTCTCTGATCTCCCGTAAGTCAGCAGATATTCACCCTCTTTGGTCTACATACATGCAACAGCTGACATTGATTACTGTGCACACCCCTGCCTGTGAGGCTAATATTAAATCTAGAGCCATACGATTTTGTGATACTATTTTCGATAAACTAGTAGTTTCTTCTTGGTGTTTCCTGATGGCATCTATAGTTTTATTCTCGATTATCTCTATTACAGCCGAGATGTTTATTATAGCTTTTTCTAACTCGCTAACCCCCAGAAATGGGATTAGCCACCGCACAAAGCTATGAGAGCTTGTCGGCTTTTCTATTAAGGGCTTACTCACCCTTCAGTTTCTTCTCACGGGATTCTGTGTTGTTTTATCAATAATAGTGATGTTGGGAACCAGGGTGTCCAAAGTACATGCTCCCCACCACCTCAGAGGTAAAGTTTTCCGAGCTGCTGTACCACACAACCAGTACCACCCTGTCCCTAGCGGAACCAGGAGGCCAGTATAATTAAGTAACTGAAATGCTGGATCAATAGAGACAAAATGTGGTCCTCTGTCAGAGGATATAGTTGCTGGAACTCCAAAACGTGGTATTATCTCTTGTAGCAATGCTTTAGCTGTCTCCCGAGCTTTAGCTGTTCTGCTTGGGAATGCCTCTGGCCAACCTGAAAAGGTATCAGTTAATACCAATAAATATCGATACCCCCCTTTTCTTGGAAGTTCTATAAAATCAATCTGTCATTGTTGCCCAGGCCCATTGTCTTTCCCAATCTGGCCCATTTCTGGCTTGGCGGTATTCTTGGGATTAGTTTGGAGGCAAAGATCACGTTGTTGAGTTACCTGTCTCACCATAGTATACAAATTTCTGGCCACACTTTCTCTAATTAAATGTTTATAGAGTCTCCATCTCCCAATGCCTTTTCCTATGTTCTTCCCTTACCAAATGCCATATTAGGCAGGAGGGAAGAATGACTTTTCCTTGTGGGGTATAAGCCCACTCTTCTTTGTTATATGACCCTTCCAGATCTGTGATAAGGTTTTGATCTTCCTCGGTATATTTTGGCTTACCTTCTAGGGAGATTCGCCGTCAGGGACTAAAGCTCCTTCTGGTTTTATCTCTGTTTTAGCTACCTGTTCTGCCTCTCTGTCCACCAGCTCATTTCCTCTCTCCAATTCCGAGCTCACTTTCCGGTGAGCCTTAATATGCATAATCGCCACCTTCTCAGCAAGTTGGACTGCTTTCAACAGTCTCAAAATCTCTTTTGCATGCTTAATAGTTTTCCCTTGAGAGCTCAGTAACCCTCTTTCCTCCTAGATTGTTCCATGCACGTGCACAACTCCGAAGGCATATCTGGAGTCTGTATAAATATTCACAACTTTGCCTTGAGCCACTTCCAAGGCTCGGGTCAGAGCAATTATTTCTGCGCTCTGTGCAGAGGTATTTATGGGCAAAGGTCTATTATTTCTTGACTAGTGGTAATGGCATATCCCACGTGTCTTTTACCACTCAGGACATAGCTGCTTCCACCTGTGAACCAGTTTTCTCCACTTTCCATAGGGTTGTCTTTTAGATCTGGTCGGTTTGCGTACGTTGTTTCAATAGTCTCCAAGCAGTCATGATGCGCTGGTTCTCCCATGTTTCCACTAAGGAAGGAAGCTGGGTTGACAATGTTAGTAACTACGACCTCCACATCATCCTGTTCTATCAGTATAGCCTGATATCTCAGGGATCTTTGTGGAGAAAGCCAGTGCCCACCCTTTGCGTCCAGCACTGCGGACACTGTGTGAGACACTAAACAGTCATCTTCTGGCCCAGAGTAAATTTTCGGGCTTCTTGTACATTCAATATTACAGCTGTAATTGCTCTCAAGCATCCAGGCCAACCCTTCGCAGTTGCGTCTAACTGTTTGGAAAAGTAGGTAACTGCTCGTCGATAGGGGCCCAGATCTTGTGCTAATATTCCCAGAGCAATTCCCTGTTTCTCGTGGGAAAAGAGAAAAAAACGGTTTACTCACATCAGGGAGCTCTAAGGCCGGAGCCGACACCAAAGCTTTCTTTAGTAGCTCAAAGGCTCGTGTGGTCTCTTTGCCCATCCAGATCATACAATCGTATCGTAACAGTTTCCTTTCTCCAGACGGTATTTCCCAAGATTCCAAGTCTTTTGCAAGCTCATTGCCAAAGATGGTAGACTGTTCGTAAATCCTTGTGGCAACACCGTCCAAGTGAGCTGAGTCTTGCGACCACTTTTGGGGTATTCCCATTCAAATGCAAATAATTTTTGGCTGGCTTCATGGAGAGGGAGGCAAAAGAAGGCATCCTTCAGATCTACAACAGTAAACCAAGTTAGTTCAGGTGTTAATACGGTCAACAGGGTATATGGATTTGCTACTACGGGGTAAAGGTCCTCAGTTATTTTATTTACGGCCCGTAGATCCTGGACCACACTATACAACCCGTCAGGTTTACGAACAGGTAATACAGGGGTGTTGAAATCAGACTCACAGTTTTTCAGTAATCCTATTTATAAAAATCTTCCAATCACTGGCCGAATTCCTTCCTTACCTTCCCTTCTGCGGGCAGACTGGTTAAGAATAGACTCAGTATCTGGATATATTGCTGATCTTTTACTTCCAGAGAAATTTCTCCTTTTTCAAATGTAATTTTTGCACCCAATTGTTCTAACAAATCTCTTCCCAAAAGTGGCTTTGGGGAGTTGGGCCTATGTAGGAATTTGTGGATACTCCATTGTTTTCCCAATTTATACTTCAAAGGTTTACAAAAATATGCCTTTTCACTTTGGCCAGTCGCTCCTTTTACCATGATATAGTCGTTTCCCAGGGGCATCAAGGCTTGATTTAAAACCGAGTATGTTGCCCCTGTGTCAACCAAAAATTCTACTTCTTGTTCTTCCTTCCCCAGCCTCATTATAATCAGTGGATCTGCTAGGGTACATTCCCCAGGTCCCTGTCAATCCTTTTTCACATGGGCTACTATTCTTCCTGTCTGGTGGCTTCGCCTCTTTGCCTTGTTTCTTGGACACCCTCCTTTCCAATGACCAAATTTCTTACACAACGCACATTGATCCTTACCTAATCAAGATGGTTCTCGTCTAGGCCTCCCTTCCTCCTCTTCCCTGACAACTGCTATCCTTCCTCTTTGCCCTTGTCTATATTCTTCCTCTCTATTACTAAATACTCTCCACGCTTCACCCAGCAACACTTCCAGATTTCTACCTTCTGTAGGGCGCAGCTTCTGGAGTTTGTGCCTAATGTCCCCCGTAGACTGACCCAAGAACAGGGAGACTATTTGTTGTATTCCTACCTCTGACCCAGCATCCAGCGGTGTGCTACGGCGCATTACATCCCTCAATCGATCCAGGAACTCGGATGGGGACTCAGACGGACCTTGTTTAACTGCATATAGAGCTGACCAGTTTGTGGTTTTGGGAATAGCCCTTTCCATTCCCTTCAAAATCCATTCTTGATATTCCTGTAGCCTCTCCATATGGGCAGATTTATTAGCGTCCCATTTTGGGTCTCGGAGGGGAAATATTCTGTGACACACCCCCCCCCCCGTGATCTTGTAATGGTCTTCAGCTAAATTCTCTGCTGTTTTCAAAATTAATTGCTTTTCTGTTTCTGTCATACACTGTAAGAGCAACTGTATACCTTTCCAGTCTGGATTATGTTGTTTTACGATGAACTGAAAATGCTTAGTAACACTCACCGGGTCGCTTCTCTAGTCTCTTGCAACTTTTCTCCATTCTCCTAGATCAGTGGTGGAAAAGGGCACCTTAATCATCATTGTTCCTCCATCAGGTCCCACTGCCTCTCGGAGTGGGGCTTGTAAAGCTGTAGGGACAGTCCTAGAGGCAGTTTTCTTCCTTGTGCGGGAAGATATGGGACCGTCCATACAGTGCCTACTGTAATCATGAGACTGGCATAAAAATTGAGATTTTTATAATGCAGCTCATATTTGTTCTTTGCTTTCTTTGTGAGTTCAGGGTTTGTTTTAGGGCACATTGTAATTTTTAGATTTGTTTTAGAATCAAGAAGCTTGGGAGAAAATTTTTGTGATTGGGTTTTCTGGTTTGGTTTTTTTTGTCCATCCATAGTCATTTGTCATAAAGAGCTGAGCATTCAAGGAAATACCAAAACTATTATGATTTGCAAAGTGAAAACCTGTAGTACGTTCTGCACAGATTTGGTCGCCTTCTATTATGCTTAAATTGTGGCCTGTCATGATGGACACCAAACTTCACGCCAAACTTGACATCTGCAGTATTCAGAGTATGTGCATTTGTCAAGCAATGAGCTAGCAAGTGTCTGGAATTGTTAGGTAGCAATGCCTGATTAAAACATGGTCTATATTCATATGAAGCAATCCCAGAAAATGAAGAGGAATTTGCAGCACTTAAAAAAAGACATCATATTTATGCAGTACAATTCAGGTAAACGTAAAAGAGTTCAAAACCTTCCCTCCTTGGCTACCAGTTTTGAGAGAAGTATGGCGTTGTGCGTAGAACAAAGGGATGTCTGTAAAACTTTCCCTGTTGCATGCTCAGTCTGTAAGAACGTTTCATGTTTTGCAGAAATGCTAACAGCTTCCAAGGTTATACAAGCATGGTAGCTTCCCCCACCATCTTTTCAGAAATACGGAAAGCAGGAAAATCCCAGAGTCTGGAAAAGTTGCTGGCAGAATCGTTTGCCCGAGGTAGGTTTAAAATTGAGAGATTCTTGGCCCTCTTCATAATTCATGTACCTAATTTTCCACAAGTTTTCTAGGCTTGCTTCTGTGGGTCCTATGATAATGCAAAGAGAACAAGTGAAGCTCTAGAAGTAAAATACTTCTCATAAGTTTAATCCCTTTTTTAGTTTAAAAGACCTCATGCACTGTGAACTTGTTTTATAGTCTTCTCCCCAAATGTAGGTGTGGAGAGTCACAGAAAGACATAAATATTGAAGTCTCCAGTAGCTGCATGTTCCCTGTTTTTATTCTAAAGAAATGTTTGGAAGGTATTTTTGAGGAGTTAATGTTGTTTATGTGTTGGGTTTGTTTGGGTTTTTGCTGTGCTGGCTTAATTCTCATTGATTATAGTCTAATCCCTTTGTGTTTCTTTTTACAAAGAAATCCAAGCAATAGTTACCAATATTAACCAAGACAATAGAGTCCTTAATGCCGGGGATCTTTTTTTGTACGTCTTGCCTTTTTTAAGCTGCTTTCCAATTTCTCAGTGGGCAGGAAACTAGATGGCACGTGTTTTTACCCTTTTGTGTCCTTGCAGAACTCTTGCGTTGAATTTTAACTTCTGTGTTGCCTGTGAATAACGTAGAGAAGTGATACATTGCTTTGTACAGCAATGCACCTTGATTTTGAATGCATGACGAATACCGTGGAAGGAACCAAACGCGAGGAAAGTTTTATGTGAGTGTGTTCCTATATTTCTTTTTTTTTTCTGAATTTGTAACTGCAATTGGGGAGTAAAAAAATTTCAAACCAAAACCAAACTCCTAATCACCCCCGACCTCCTCAAACACATAGTGTCTTGTCAGCTGTGGAATGACGTCGCTCAGTGAGTTAACCTTGAGGAGAGATTTTGTTTGGTCCAGACTGTGGGCAAAATCCAAGAACTAGCAAAATAAGGTCCTCATTCGCTAGAGCTCTGTGTGGGGAATTGTTATAGGAGAAGAAGTGTTAACTTCTTAGGGCGAGCGGACTTGCATTTGAATCCTGAATTTGTTCTTTTGGCAACACAACATTTTCGCTCTTTCACCCTAAGGAAAACTCTTTTTTTGCCAGTTTCCCATAAAAGCGATCATGAACAACGTTAACTTCATTTGGTAAAACGACTCCTTTTGACAGAAGGGGAAAATATTAAGTATGCAATGAGTGGAGTCACAGATGAATCTACCAAGCAGACCACAATGTTTACTCTCACAGGCTTTACTGTATACGAAGCTAGTGGACTCAAATAATGGATTGATAAGTGTATAAGCATTTGCAGAATGAGGACTTTTCAGTTAATCTTCTGTAAGATTTTTGTCTACACCAGCTTGTACGCCAGGATCCTAGCTCACTTTCTGTGCTTGGGTCTTTGAGTTTGTTTCTGCATTCAACTTTGTTTCCAGGAAAACATATCAAATCTGTGATCATTACAGCATGCCATAATAGTTAATATGCCAGATTTAAGAAAAACACGGCTAAGGAGCTTCCTTCTTCACAACCCCCCAACAAATAAACCCTCAAAATGAAGGAATTCCTTAAACCTAGAAAGAAAGAAATACGCTGTGAGTCACATGTTGCGGTGATGTGGTAGCAGCAGGGTCCTTAGAACCGATGATTTACAAGACCTAATGTCTTTCTGTGGACTTTGAAGGCTGAGTGCTTTGTACTCTAGCAATTTCCTGCTACTGTTATGTATTCATGTAGATCTGTAAGGCAATTGTTGTTACTTTCTTTGCATAGTCTGGTAAAATATTTGTATAATTAATAAGGACTTAGAACTTGTGGAATCAGGACCTCTGAGTCCATCATGGTCAGCTCAGGCTTGTGAGCTGTATGCCCTATGTAGGGCCCTGGAATTACTAAAAGGAAGAAGCGGGACTATATTTACAGATTCTAAATATGCATATGGGGTAGTCCACACTTTTGGAAAAATTTGGGAAGAAAGAGGTTTGATTAATACTCAAGGGAGGAATTTAATACATCAAGAATTAATAGTAAAAATTTTAAAGGCTTTAAGAGAACCAAAGGAGATAGCAGTGGTACATGTGAGGGGACACCAAAAGGGATTAGATTACCGAACTAGAGGAAATAACTTAGCAGATAAAGAGGCCCAGGAAGCAGCCTTGAGGACTAAAGTTGCCAAAATTAATGTCATACAAACAAAGGAGGACACCAGCAAAGAAGGACGAGAGGAAAGAGAGAAGAAGTTTGCCCCACAAGAACAAACAAAATTGGAGAAAATAGGAGCTAAATTAGAACAAGGAAAATGGACACTGCCCGATGGGCGAGAAATGTTGCCAAAAGCCTACACCAGGCGAATATTAGAACGTTTGCGTGTGCAAACACATTGGGGTACAAAAGCGTTAAGTGATCATTTTCTTAAACAATTTGGTGGTATTGGAATTTTTGAAATAGCAAAGCAAATTACACAAGGTTGCTTAAGCTGTCAAAAGGTAAATAAGACAGTGTTTGGACAAGCAGCCACGGGAGGGAGAAAAACAGCTTACAGACCTTTTGAGAAAGTCGATTTCACTGCATTGCCTAAGGTAGGGAGGATAAAATATTTATTGGTAATAGTAGATCATTTAACACAGTGGGTAGAAGCGTACCCTGTAGCACGAGCTACGGCACAGATGGTGGTAAAAATTTTATTGGAACATTTGATACCTAGATATGGGATAATCCAGTACATTGATTCTGACCAGGGCACACATTTTACTTCTAAAATAATAAAACTATTATGTCAATCATTAGGTATTCAGTGGGAATACCACACTCCGTGGCACCCACAAAGCTCGGGGAAGGTAGAAAGAATGAATCAAACAATAAAACAACAATTGGCTAAATTAATGATTGAGACGCAAATGCCCTGGACGAAATGTTTACCACTGGCACTTCTAAACGTAAGAACTAAACCATACAGTGAGACTGGATTATCGCCATATGAAATGTTATATGGCGTGCCTTATTTTCAAGGAATGCCTCTGGGGAACAATGTAATTGAGCATCATAGTATCCAACAATATATAATTACCCTTGGAAAAAGATTAAAAGAATTAAGAGAGATTGGGATGGTGGCCCAACCACCACCTTTAGGATTTGCAATTCATCAGTTAGAACCAGGAGATAAAATTCTGACAAAAACATGGAAAGAAGGAAACCTATCTCCCCTCTGGGAAGGACCTTTCCTTGTTTTATTAACTACAGAAACAGCTGTGAGAACTGCTGAAAAAGGATGGACACATGTGCCACGAGTGAAAGGTCCAGTGAAGGAGTGGAAAGTCACATCTGACTAAATTGCTGTGGGAATTTTATTGCGGCTACTCCTGTAATAGAAACAGCAGTGAAACATGAAATTCCCACAGTTGCTAAAAATCTATTTGTAAATCTTGCTGAAAACATTGCTAAGTCATTGAATATAGCTAATTGTTACGTTTGTGGTGGAACAAATCAAGGTGAACGATGGCCATGGGAAGCTATGGAGAGCAATATAAGTAATCCCCAAGTTTGGAAAACAATGGGAAAGGGTAATAGGAAACAACAATGGGTACTCCAAACGAGTATAATCGGAAGGAGTTGTTGGCAAAAGAAGAACAGGAAAAAGGAGCTGGAACTAGAATTTGTCCTTTGTGTAGAAGGTGGTGTGTGTTTGTAAGATTAGTGTTGCAGGCTAACTGGCAGTTTTCTGTAGCCATAAAGCCTTGCAAATAAAGAGGATCGCCAGGCTCGGGCAAGTGCTCAGGTCTGGACAAACCCCTGATCTATCAAAGCTCTGGCCTTCACAAGCAGTGCTCAATTAATTTGGGTACTAAGAAAGCACCCCCTTAAAGGAAAGGAGAGGGCAAGACCGGAGGGGAACTGGTATTGCGGCTTAAAAAGGGTCTGCCAAGGGCTGCAACCCCTTCGGGCTGTGACCACCGACCACTATGGCCCTGACCGGACCTCTTCTAGTTCTACTTGGGGTGAGTTCCTTGACTCTGACTACGGCAAATAACTGTAGTCAATATTGGAACAAGTCCAGCTGGGGTTTACCCCAGAAAAATGGAAAAAGTGAGGACCTTTTCTAATTGTACAGCCTGTACCTGTAATCATATTTGCCAAGGAATTGGAACAATAAAACCTAGGTTTTTTTCCTGTTACCCATAAACCAGGGAGAGCCAGGTGTATAACGAATGGCCTCCTGAGAGACAAACTTGGAAAGGAGTCAATCTAGGAGGATTTTGGGGAGATTTTATGGGTGGTGATTGGCTTACTAAAATCGGGATAGTTGTATTGGGGATATGTGGGGGATTGTTACTAGATTAATCTACTCGGTTATACAAGGAATGCAGATATCTGCAGTACTCAATTGGAAATGAAAACACGAATCAATACTGCAAAGAAGAAGATGGGGGATTGTGAAATATGTTCATCTGATTCGTGTGATGAAGTGTAATCTTCTGTACTTTTATGGATTTCTCCTGCACCATAAAAAGGGGTATTTTACAGGAGAAAGTTAAACTACTTTGCTGGTATATCAGCTCAAACCAGTTTGACCACTGACCGCATAGTATTGTGTAAAGAGAAACTTGTAAAGTGCATGCATAAAGTTTGGGGTCATCCTGGGGGCACGCTGAGGAAGATTTGACAAGACTCTAGAAGGAGAAGAGGGCATGCGCCGAAGAAGACACGCCTATTCATGAATATTCATGTATTAGCAGACAGGATATAAACCAGGAACAGTAACTGTACCGCATGCATCTTGGTGGAGCGGAGACTCCCGGAGCACCCAGCGCTGTTTGCTTGCCTCTATTCGCTTAATAAATTGTAAATTTGAATTGGAATCCTGTTTGGGACTAAATCATTTATCACATCCTTATCCAGCATCTTTTCAAAATACTGGTAAGACTCAAGCCTGCGTCGTAACTGGTTCCTCTTCCATCCGCTGTAGGAGTCCCCTGTGTTCCGGAAACACCGCAGGGCACATCGAACTATAACACAAAGTGCTATGGATAGAACCACAATAATTATTCAAGTAACAAATAATCGTTTTAACCATGATAGGTTTGGTAAACCAAGAGGTTAACTTTCCCACAGCTCAGAAAACCCCCAAAAGGTGTCATCTGGAGTTACTTCACGTAGGATTTTTGCTTGTTCTCTGATCTCCCGTAAGTCAGCAGATATTCACCCTCTTTGGTCTACATACATGCAACAGCTGACATTGATTACTGTGCACACCCCTGCCTGTGAGGCTAATATTAAATCTAGAGCCATACGATTTTGTGATACTATTTTCGATAAACTAGTAGTTTCTTCTTGGTGTTTCCTGATGGCATCTATAGTTTTATTCTCGATTATCTCTATTACAGCCGAGATGTTTATTATAGCTTTTTCTAACTCGCTAACCCCCAGAAATGGGATTAGCCACCGCACAAAGCTATGAGAGCTTGTCGGCTTTTCTATTAAGGGCTTACTCACCCTTCAGTTTCTTCTCACGGGATTCTGTGTTGTTTTATCAATAATAGTGATGTTGGGAACCAGGGTGTCCAAAGTACATGCTCCCCACCACCTCAGAGGTAAAGTTTTCCGAGCTGCTGTACCACACAACCAGTACCACCCTGTCCCTAGCGGAACCAGGAGGCCAGTATAATTAAGTAACTGAAATGCTGGATCAATAGAGACAAAATGTGGTCCTCTGTCAGAGGATATAGTTGCTGGAACTCCAAAACGTGGTATTATCTCTTGTAGCAATGCTTTAGCTGTCTCCCGAGCTTTAGCTGTTCTGCTTGGGAATGCCTCTGGCCAACCTGAAAAGGTATCAGTTAATACCAATAAATATCGATACCCCCCTTTTCTTGGAAGTTCTATAAAATCAATCTGTCATTGTTGCCCAGGCCCATTGTCTTTCCCAATCTGGCCCATTTCTGGCTTGGCGGTATTCTTGGGATTAGTTTGGAGGCAAAGATCACGTTGTTGAGTTACCTGTCTCACCATAGTATACAAATTTCTGGCCACACTTTCTCTAATTAAATGTTTATAGAGTCTCCATCTCCCAATGCCTTTTCCTATGTTCTTCCCTTACCAAATGCCATATTAGGCAGGAGGGAAGAATGACTTTTCCTTGTGGGGTATAAGCCCACTCTTCTTTGTTATATGACCCTTCCAGATCTGTGATAAGGTTTTGATCTTCCTCGGTATATTTTGGCTTACCTTCTAGGGAGATTCGCCGTCAGGGACTAAAGCTCCTTCTGGTTTTATCTCTGTTTTAGCTACCTGTTCTGCCTCTCTGTCCACCAGCTCATTTCCTCTCTCCAATTCCGAGCTCACTTTCCGGTGAGCCTTAATATGCATAATCGCCACCTTCTCAGCAAGTTGGACTGCTTTCAACAGTCTCAAAATCTCTTTTGCATGCTTAATAGTTTTCCCTTGAGAGCTCAGTAACCCTCTTTCCTCCTAGATTGTTCCATGCACGTGCACAACTCCGAAGGCATATCTGGAGTCTGTATAAATATTCACAACTTTGCCTTGAGCCACTTCCAAGGCTCGGGTCAGAGCAATTATTTCTGCGCTCTGTGCAGAGGTATTTATGGGCAAAGGTCTATTATTTCTTGACTAGTGGTAATGGCATATCCCACGTGTCTTTTACCACTCAGGACATAGCTGCTTCCACCTGTGAACCAGTTTTCTCCACTTTCCATAGGGTTGTCTTTTAGATCTGGTCGGTTTGCGTACGTTGTTTCAATAGTCTCCAAGCAGTCATGATGCGCTGGTTCTCCCATGTTTCCACTAAGGAAGGAAGCTGGGTTGACAATGTTAGTAACTACGACCTCCACATCATCCTGTTCTATCAGTATAGCCTGATATCTCAGGGATCTTTGTGGAGAAAGCCAGTGCCCACCCTTTGCGTCCAGCACTGCGGACACTGTGTGAGACACTAAACAGTCATCTTCTGGCCCAGAGTAAATTTTCGGGCTTCTTGTACATTCAATATTACAGCTGTAATTGCTCTCAAGCATCCAGGCCAACCCTTCGCAGTTGCGTCTAACTGTTTGGAAAAGTAGGTAACTGCTCGTCGATAGGGGCCCAGATCTTGTGCTAATATTCCCAGAGCAATTCCCTGTTTCTCGTGGGAAAAGAGAAAAAAACGGTTTACTCACATCAGGGAGCTCTAAGGCCGGAGCCGACACCAAAGCTTTCTTTAGTAGCTCAAAGGCTCGTGTGGTCTCTTTGCCCATCCAGATCATACAATCGTATCGTAACAGTTTCCTTTCTCCAGATGGTATTTCCCAAGATTCCAAGTCTTTTGCAAGCTCATTGCCAAAGATGGTAGACTGTTCGTAAATCCTTGTGGCAACACCGTCCAAGTGAGCTGAGTCTTGCGACCACTTTTGGGGTATTCCCATTCAAATGCAAATAATTTTTGGCTGGCTTCATGGAGAGGGAGGCAAAAGAAGGCATCCTTCAGATCTACAACAGTAAACCAAGTTAGTTCAGGTGTTAATACGGTCAACAGGGTATATGGATTTGCTACTACGGGGTAAAGGTCCTCAGTTATTTTATTTACGGCCCGTAGATCCTGGACCACACTATACAACCCGTCAGGTTTACGAACAGGTAATACAGGGGTGTTGAAATCAGACTCACAGTTTTTCAGTAATCCTATTTATAAAAATCTTCCAATCACTGGCCGAATTCCTTCCTTACCTTCCCTTCTGCGGGCAGACTGGTTAAGAATAGACTCAGTATCTGGATATATTGCTGATCTTTTACTTCCAGAGAAATTTCTCCTTTTTCAAATGTAATTTTTGCACCCAATTGTTCTAACAAATCTCTTCCCAAAAGTGGCTTTGGGGAGTTGGGCCTATGTAGGAATTTGTGGATACTCCATTGTTTTCCCAATTTATACTTCAAAGGTTTACAAAAATATGCCTTTTCACTTTGGCCAGTCGCTCCTTTTACCATGATATAGTCGTTTCCCAGGGGCATCAAGGCTTGATTTAAAACCGAGTATGTTGCCCCTGTGTCAACCAAAAATTCTACTTCTTGTTCTTCCTTCCCCAGCCTCATTATAATCAGTGGATCTGCTAGGGTACATTCCCCAGGTCCCTGTCAATCCTTTTTCACATGGGCTACTATTCTTCCTGTCTGGTGGCTTCGCCTCTTTGCCTTGTTTCTTGGACACCCTCCTTTCCAATGACCAAATTTCTTACACAACGCACATTGATCCTTACCTAATCAAGATGGTTCTCGTCTAGGCCTCCCTTCCTCCTCTTCCCTGACAACTGCTATCCTTCCTCTTTGCCCTTGTCTATATTCTTCCTCTCTATTACTAAATACTCTCCACGCTTCACCCAGCAACACTTCCAGATTTCTACCTTCTGTAGGGCGCAGCTTCTGGAGTTTGTGCCTAATGTCCCCCGTAGACTGACCCAAGAACAGGGAGACTATTTGTTGTATTCCTACCTCTGACCCAGCATCCAGCGGTGTGCTACGGCGCATTACATCCCTCAATCGATCCAGGAACTCGGATGGGGACTCAGACGGACCTTGTTTAACTGCATATAGAGCTGACCAGTTTGTGGTTTTGGGAATAGCCCTTTCCATTCCCTTCAAAATCCATTCTTGATATTCCTGTAGCCTCTCCATATGGGCAGATTTATTAGCGTCCCATTTTGGGTCTCGGAGGGGAAATATTCTGTGACACACCCCCCCCCCCGTGATCTTGTAATGGTCTTCAGCTAAATTCTCTGCTGTTTTCAAAATTAATTGCTTTTCTGTTTCTGTCATACACTGTAAGAGCAACTGTATACCTTTCCAGTCTGGATTATGTTGTTTTACGATGAACTGAAAATGCTTAGTAACACTCACCGGGTCGCTTCTCTAGTCTCTTGCAACTTTTCTCCATTCTCCTAGATCAGTGGTGGAAAAGGGCACCTTAATCATCATTGTTCCTCCATCAGGTCCCACTGCCTCTCGGAGTGGGGCTTGTAAAGCTGTAGGGACAGTCCTAGAGGCAGTTTTCTTCCTTGTGCGGGAAGATATGGGACCGTCCATACAGTGCCTACTGTAATCATGAGACTGGCATAAAAATTGAGATTTTTATAATGCAGCTCATATTTGTTCTTTGCTTTCTTTGTGAGTTCAGGGTTTGTTTTAGGGCACATTGTAATTTTTAGATTTGTTTTAGAATCAAGAAGCTTGGGAGAAAATTTTTGTGATTGGGTTTTCTGGTTTGGTTTTTTTTGTCCATCCATAGTCATTTGTCATAAAGAGCTGAGCATTCAAGGAAATACCAAAACTATTATGATTTGCAAAGTGAAAACCTGTAGTACGTTCTGCACAGATTTGGTCGCCTTCTATTATGCTTAAATTGTGGCCTGTCATGATGGACACCAAACTTCACGCCAAACTTGACATCTGCAGTATTCAGAGTATGTGCATTTGTCAAGCAATGAGCTAGCAAGTGTCTGGAATTGTTAGGTAGCAATGCCTGATTAAAACATGGTCTATATTCATATGAAGCAATCCCAGAAAATGAAGAGGAATTTGCAGCACTTAAAAAAAGACATCATATTTATGCAGTACAATTCAGGTAAACGTAAAAGAGTTCAAAACCTTCCCTCCTTGGCTACCAGTTTTGAGAGAAGTATGGCGTTGTGCGTAGAACAAAGGGATGTCTGTAAAACTTTCCCTGTTGCATGCTCAGTCTGTAAGAACGTTTCATGTTTTGCAGAAATGCTAACAGCTTCCAAGGTTATACAAGCATGGTAGCTTCCCCCACCATCTTTTCAGAAATACGGAAAGCAGGAAAATCCCAGAGTCTGGAAAAGTTGCTGGCAGAATCGTTTGCCCGAGGTAGGTTTAAAATTGAGAGATTCTTGGCCCTCTTCATAATTCATGTACCTAATTTTCCACAAGTTTTCTAGGCTTGCTTCTGTGGGTCCTATGATAATGCAAAGAGAACAAGTGAAGCTCTAGAAGTAAAATACTTCTCATAAGTTTAATCCCTTTTTTAGTTTAAAAGACCTCATGCACTGTGAACTTGTTTTATAGTCTTCTCCCCAAATGTAGGTGTGGAGAGTCACAGAAAGACATAAATATTGAAGTCTCCAGTAGCTGCATGTTCCCTGTTTTTATTCTAAAGAAATGTTTGGAAGGTATTTTTGAGGAGTTAATGTTGTTTATGTGTTGGGTTTGTTTGGGTTTTTGCTGTGCTGGCTTAATTCTCATTGATTATAGTCTAATCCCTTTGTGTTTCTTTTTACAAAGAAATCCAAGCAATAGTTACCAATATTAACCAAGACAATAGAGTCCTTAATGCCGGGGATCTTTTTTTGTACGTCTTGCCTTTTTTAAGCTGCTTTCCAATTTCTCAGTGGGCAGGAAACTAGATGGCACGTGTTTTTACCCTTTTGTGTCCTTGCAGAACTCTTGCGTTGAATTTTAACTTCTGTGTTGCCTGTGAATAACGTAGAGAAGTGATACATTGCTTTGTACAGCAATGCACCTTGATTTTGAATGCATGACGAATACCGTGGAAGGAACCAAACGCGAGGAAAGTTTTATGTGAGTGTGTTCCTATATTTCTTTTTTTTTTCTGAATTTGTAACTGCAATTGGGGAGTAAAAAAATTTCAAACCAAAACCAAACTCCTAATCACCCCCGACCTCCTCAAACACATAGTGTCTTGTCAGCTGTGGAATGACGTCGCTCAGTGAGTTAACCTTGAGGAGAGATTTTGTTTGGTCCAGACTGTGGGCAAAATCCAAGAACTAGCAAAATAAGGTCCTCATTCGCTAGAGCTCTGTGTGGGGAATTGTTATAGGAGAAGAAGTGTTAACTTCTTAGGGCGAGCGGACTTGCATTTGAATCCTGAATTTGTTCTTTTGGCAACACAACATTTTCGCTCTTTCACCCTAAGGAAAACTCTTTTTTTGCCAGTTTCCCATAAAAGCGATCATGAACAACGTTAACTTCATTTGGTAAAACGACTCCTTTTGACAGAAGGGGAAAATATTAAGTATGCAATGAGTGGAGTCACAGATGAATCTACCAAGCAGACCACAATGTTTACTCTCACAGGCTTTACTGTATACGAAGCTAGTGGACTCAAATAATGGATTGATAAGTGTATAAGCATTTGCAGAATGAGGACTTTTCAGTTAATCTTCTGTAAGATTTTTGTCTACACCAGCTTGTACGCCAGGATCCTAGCTCACTTTCTGTGCTTGGGTCTTTGAGTTTGTTTCTGCATTCAACTTTGTTTCCAGGAAAACATATCAAATCTGTGATCATTACAGCATGCCATAATAGTTAATATGCCAGATTTAAGAAAAACACGGCTAAGGAGCTTCCTTCTTCACAACCCCCCAACAAATAAACCCTCAAAATGAAGGAATTCCTTAAACCTAGAAAGAAAGAAATACGCTGTGAGTCACATGTTGCGGTGATGTGGTAGCAGCAGGGTCCTTAGAACCGATGATTTACAAGACCTAATGTCTTTCTGTGGACTTTGAAGGCTGAGTGCTTTGTACTCTAGCAATTTCCTGCTACTGTTATGTATTCATGTAGATCTGTAAGGCAATTGTTGTTACTTTCTTTGCATAGTCTGGTAAAATATTTGTATAATAGGAAAATTATGTTTTTGTGCTACTCTCCTTGGGAAACAGAAACTAAGCCTGCCATTAGATGCTAGGCCACAGTCGTTGACGGAGCAGGGTAGTGTATCTTACATTTTGTGCTACACTTGGTCAAGTCTCATCTCTATCGTATTCGCTGTTACTTTATTAAATTTAGTATCTGCACTTTCTATTTCCAGACAGGCCTCTCATTCAGAGCACAGAGGCATGGTTCTCTCTGCGCCTGGCTTCCCATCCCTATCTTTTCATTCCTTCCTCTCCTCCCTGTAGCCTACTGCTATCGTTTTCTTTCACCAGCTCTCTCTCTGCCGGGCTCCGGAACCCTGTTTTTTCATTTCTCCCTGTCTGTCTTGTAGCTCCTCAGTACTTTTTCTTTCCCTGGCTCCCTGTCCCTGTTTCTTCCTTCTTGGCCCTGTAGCACGCTCTGATTCTGTTCCATTCTCTGCCTCTGCTTTCCCAGCAATCTGTCCCTCGCTTTTAATTCCTCCCTCTCCGCGCTGTCGCCCGTGCGGTCTCTTGCCTTTCTCCGTCGCTGGCTGGCTGGCTGTCCCTGCTCATTCATTCCTCCCTCTCCCCCCTGCAGTGCCTGTCGCTTTTGTCCGTTCTCCATCTCACCGTCTCTGGCTCCCTGATGACCCTATTTTGGACTCCCACCACCCATGCACCCCCTTCTTTCCATGCTCATTGCTCTTCTTGTTGCTCTCCAGCTCTCTTTTTTCCCCAGCTCCCTGTACGGTGCAGATATGGGGGTTGTTTTGGCGGTGTTCCCCGCCCCTTACCTCCGTGTTTCACTGTCCTGGCTCCCCATTGTTTCATTCCTCCTTTCGGCTCGGTTGCCACTTTTTTGTCTCTCCCTCTCTCCTGGTCTGACTCCCTGCCCCCGGTCTCCTCTCTTGTAGCGTCCCGTGCCTCACACCTCGTTTTCGGCGGCCTCTCCCTGCCCAGCAGCCCATGGCTCCGGGAGCCGCCCGCCCGCCTGTTCCCTGCCGCACCGAGGAGCGCGGCTCCGGGAAGGACTAGCGGGGTGTCCCCGGGGCAGGCCCCGAGCCCCGGGGCAGCCCCGCTCCAGGGCCTTGTGATGCGCCGCCTCCTTTGCCCTCGCGGCTGCGTTCGCCCTCGCTTTGCCCCAGGTGAGGGGCTGTGCCGGAGCTCGGGGCAGGAGGGGATGCCCTGGGGTGGGGGTCGGGCGCTGGCCCCCTGTTCCAGCTGGGCTCCAGCTGTGGGCCGGGGCTGGAGGAGCCCCAGGTGCGGGCGGTGAGGCCGGTGGGGACGGACGCTCCCTGCACAGGGGTGGCTGCCGGGGGAGGGGCTGGTGCTGCTGCTGCCCTACTCCCGGTGGCCGTGGAGGGGCCGGGGGGAGCCAAGGGTGGAGCGGTCGCCCGGCCTGACCGGGCTGCGGCTGCAGCGAGAAAGAAGGTGAGCGGGGCCGCCCGATCGACCTGAGGCAGGGCGGCAGGGTCCGCGTCGGAGGCACGGAGCAGAGGGGTGTGCGAGCCGGCGGAGGGGTCCACCCGGAACTACGCTGCAGAGGGCGGGTGAGCGCTCGCGTCTCGGCGGGGATGGGGGGGGTGGAAGACGGTGTCCGCGCAGGGTGAGCCAGCAGGACAGGCTGCGTCTCGCGGCATGGCGGGAGCCGTAGTCCTGAGGCACGGGGTTTGCTCTCGGCCATGTTCGTTCCCCGCCATGCCGGGAAGCGTGGTCTTCCGGGAGTTCACGTTGTGCTTGCTCGTGCATGCCGGGAGATGTAGTTTTTGCGACGCGGGTTCCCGGGCATGCGTGGTGGCGTGCCTCCTCGCCGCTCTCAGTGCTGCCGCCCTGTGACCAAAATTAGGTACTGCAGCTCGGCAGCTGCGCATGCGCGGTACAGCACCTCGTCGCTCAGAAGCTGCGCATGCGCGATGGGCGCATTGCCGCATCTCGGGAGGCACGCATGCGCGGTGGGGAACCTCGCCGCAGCTCGGAAGCCGCGCATGCGCGGCGGCGCCTAAGTGACCAACGCTGCCGGCCGCTGGTAACCGCGATGCCGTTCTGCGGTCCCTGCGCGCTCTTTGCTACTTCCCGGTAAGGTCGCGCCGTTGCCGCCCCATGTGCGCAGCGTCGGCGGGTGCTCGCCCTGCAAAATGAGGCACGGCCGCCGGGTGCTCGCTGCTACTGCAGCCCGGCGTTCGCGCACCGCCCCTCGCCCCTGCGGCGCGCCGCCGGCGTCCGGCGCATGCGCGGCGCGCGGGAGCAGCATGGCGGCGCAGCGGGGTCCAGTTCCCGGCGGGGCGTGAAGGGCCGGGACCACCGGTGAGGCGAGCGAGCCCCTGGGGTGGGTGCGGGGCGTCTCCTGCGCACCGGCCGCCCGCGGGTGGCGGGGCGAGGAACTTCGAGCCGCCCGCTGCGACCGGCTGCCGGCCCGCTGGAGGCGAGTCGGGTCGGGGCAGCCCCGGGGAGTTACCGGGGCTCTGGGAAGAGGGAGGGAGGCGGACATCCCCCAGGCGCGGACGCCGGGCGCCTCCCAACTCGTCAGAGCCCCCCCGCTCGCTTCTCCTGGCCCCGCGCAGCTGCCCCCAGCTCCAGCCCCTCCCCTGAAGCCCGTCCCGTAGCCCCGGGCCGGCCCCGGGCCCTGTCGCAGAGGCGGCAAGCCGGGCCTCGCATGCACTGGGTTCTCCGTGAAAGCGGACGCCGTTGGCAGCGGTGCAGGGGCAGAGCGGTGTCTCCGGCGGCCCCCGCGGAAGGAGAGGCTTCGGCCAGGGGGGAACTACGGTAATAAGGGTCGCTGCTGCTTCTTTCCCTCTGCCAGGGGCCGCGCTGGGGGGGGATGCCGCTGACCGCACCCGCCTCGGGCTCGCGTGGGTTGTCTCTGCCCGGCCTCGCTCTCCTCGTGGCACGGCTGCAGAAAGGGACAGGCGGAGCGCTTGCCGGCCCTGGGCGGGAGCTGCCACGGCCAGAGCTGGAGAGGCCAGAGAACGGTAAAGAGGAAGAAGAAACCGAAGGCCGGCCGGCCGGCAGCTGCCTCCTGCTGCAGGGAAGAGCGAGCCAGCCCCTCCAGGTGAGGTAGGATCCCTCTTCGTAGTCCGCAGCAGGCCACACCATCGACATGCAGGGTCTGTACGCGTCACCAAAGGCGGCCGCGTAGCGCACGAGCGAGGCTACGTGTGTAGGGAGCCCCGTCTTGTACGAGCTGTAAGACACCCCGGTATTCTCTTAGGTGGAGGACAGCCAAGCGACAGGAGTTACAGAAGGCGAAGGGAGGAGAGGAGGAGGAGGAGGAGGAAGAAGCGTCTGAACTGGCGAACTCTCCCAGCAGTGCAGGGAGTGAAAGCTGTGGTGAGTCCCAGGCCCTCGGGGCCCTGTTGCCCCTATTCTGCATCCCGGGCCCTCACTGCCTCTCCCCTGGCCCCCCCCTCTTTCCCACGCTGATGTGGTTCCCCCCCTCCACCCCCCGCCCATACCTCCTTTCTCCATCTCACTCTGACCAGCTCCCCGTCCTCATCTTTTAGGTCCTCTCTCTCCCTGCTCTGTAGCTTGTGGCTATTTTTCCTTCCTCTGCCTCTCTCAGTCTGGCTCCCTGTCCCTGCTTTTCCATTCCTCCCTGTGCAATGTAGCGTGTTGCTACTCTTTTCTTTCACAGTCTCTCTCTGTCCGGCTCCCAGCCACCGTTTTTGCCTTCCTTCCACTCTGTTCTCTAGTCTCTGGCTGATGTTCAAGGTCTTCCTTCTCGGCCCTGTAGCACAGCACAAGTCTCTTTCTTCCTCTGTCTCCCGCTATCCTGCTCCCTGTCCCTGTTTTGCAATTTTGTCCTTGTCAGCCCTGAGCCACGCTGCAGTTTCATTTCTTTTGCTGTCTTGCCCTGTCCGGCTCCCTGCCAGGATCTTTTAATTCTTCTCTCTCTCCCTCTTGAAGCCCATCGCTGTTTTACTCTTTCTCCCTGTCTCCCTGTCCGTCTCCCCCTCTCCGTCTTTACTTACTCTTTTAAGTAAAATCACTGGCTGAGACCTTAAACATGTCACTTCTTGCCCGACAAGCTCAAACAGACCGTGAGCAAGCTTGTTAGGCTTCCCGTGTAAACTCACGGATAACACAAAGCAAGCTCCTTAGGCTTCCCATGGAAATCACTGCTACCAGGTTAAATTGACCTCCTTGTGCCATCCTGAGGCCGAAAGACCGAGGAGCTAATTCGATGACTAGATATGGACAAAGGAAGCCCCAGGTTCAACTGGCAGACTGCGTGAGGAAGACTGTGGACGACCACCTGAGGGTGAAAAGACCCTAACCCTAATTTTACTGCGCATGCTTGGACTATGTCAACGAATTCCGGGGACTCCTCACCATAAGACTGCCCTTCTTGGGGGATCTGATGACACGTATGACTTTTCTGCATATGAACTGATGTGCTTTACTAACCCGTCGGAGCACTCGTGGTGGAGCGATCCCCAGCGCTGCCGTAAGGAATGCCCGCCTTCTAAAGCTTCAAACTAAGTGTTAGAGGGTTTTCTGGCCGACTTTTCAGTATCCCTTTGTATTTGATTGTTTCTGGTATTCCCTTAGTGGCTTCACTTTTTAGATTTTCTATCTACGTCTCCGTTTTAGTTCGCCATCCCTGCCTCTTAATATTTTTCCTTTTGCCGTAATCACCATTGCTTTTAAAATTTTCTGCCGCCTTTTCTCTCATTCGCGGTCCTTATTTGCCTACCCTTATTTTTTAACTGACTTCTTCCCTTCCCTTAGTGCCCTCTGAAACAAGGATCTAAAACAATTAGAAGGTTTTAGCATGTGTAACTAATCAACTGTCAGTTTTACAAATTTCTGAAGAGATGTACTTTCTGGAAGGTTATCGATTTCGTGATTAGTTTAACTTTAGTATAGACTTCTTTAGCCTAGCAACCGTGGCATTACGTTTAACGGCCTATTCTCATAGTCCTTAGGCTGTATTTGCCTCAGTGCCAACACTGTACCTATATGTAAACAGTTCATCAGGAGGAAAGCAGCCCTGATGAAAATTAAAACACAAGTAGAAACGGAGAAGACAGGTGGAGAGAACCAAGAGGAGAAGAGTTAAGAGCAAGGACTGAGAATTTGATGAGTGCAGAGGAGATACCTTCACCTTGAGCACAGAAACGTCCTAGCAGGAGTGCTCAAACACGGATGATAAGAAGGAACCGCTTGGCTGAAGAACAGAAGGGGAAAACATCCAAGGAGAAGGAACTATCCTCAGGAGACCTGTGACCATAAAAGGGAAAAAGAAGGAGGGGGCTAACTCCCCAAACGACCACCGACGACCGCCCGAGACGCCCGCGCACGCGTAGTGTAGTTTTGCAACACCAGCGTTATGTAAACGTGGCAGATAAGCGAGGAGGCGGAGATTTCTCAGGACACGTGCGAATATTCACGTCTTTCAGGTATATAAAGGATGAAGTTTTGCTTCAGCGCGCGTGTGTTGGGAGGAGATATCCCCCAGGCGTCCGGTGTGGCAATAAAGGCGTCTGCTTAATGACACTTTGGTGTTACTGAGTTTAAATTTCTGTAACTTTTGTGAATCATTTGGTGACCCAGGTGGGAGGGACATCCTCTGTTCGGCTGCGGGACCCGATGAGTCTGGGACTCTCTTGGGTTTGCCCCCGGAGATCTTTTCCGGAGAGACCCCCGTTCTCAGTCGGATCACCGCGGGGACAGACAAAGACCCTCTGGCAAGAAGACATCTTTAAATCCTGAATTGGTAACGATCGATCAATTTGGGACCGTCTTTAAGACGTGCAGATGTGCACACGGGTCGGCGTATAGCGGCTCGCTAGCACCTTACAGGTGTACCTCTGGGGGACTTGTGTCCCATATGGTAGGGGATTAACTTCCCCGTTTGGAGGGGCTGCGTCCCCATTTGGAGGTCCGGTTAACTGTTACCTGACTTTTGGCTAATGCATTTCAGGTATTGGTTATTGGTTTGTCATTTATTGGATTTTGGTTATTAACGGTAAAATTTGCATCAGATATGGGAGAGTCACAGAGTGGCGGAATTCTAAAGAAAAACCCACTTGGATGTGTTTTGCAGTACTGGAGAGATCCGGGGGGAGTGCCGGGAGGCAGTGTCGATAGGAAAACTTTAATTAAGCATTGTAATCAGTGGTGTCCTCTCTAGAAGCCAGACGGTGGAGAAAAACGGCCCTTTAACAGGACATTAAAATAGAATACATTATTACATTAAGGTACATATAATTGTAATATAATACTACACACGTTATAATAGGTATTATACATCTAGTGTAATAATACAATTTAATGCTCTTCCTTCAGGGAGAAGGAAAATGGGATGAAGTGCTTTATGCAGATACGTATGTTTTTCACTCTACGAAACCACCCTGAATGGCAGAAAGAACGTGGAATCAATTCAGCACCCCAGGACCCTATGGTCCTGGCGATAGAAAAAGACAAACAATAAGCAAAATAGGAAGCAAAAAAGATGTTGCTCGCCTTGTAGCATTGGACAAAGATGTTTAAAGGTTGACAGAATGGGAGATTAAAGGATTGTTTGACCCCGATTGCGAGGATGTGCGTGCAATGTCGGATGCGGTGTTCAGCGAGGCAGAAAAGCAGAGTGTTGTGAGGGTGGCCAGACCCTCAAGTCCAGGCTCTGGTTTTGGCTGGAACTCTGCCGGGAACAGTGGATAACCATGTTCCCATTACCAGTCCCGGTCGGGGCCCTAACCAGCCAGGAGCCCGGGACTTAGTACCGCGGTACAGGGAACGAATGGCTTCTGGAATAAGAAGTGCTGTCCCAAAATCAGTAAATTGGTCTAAATTGTATGAAATTAAACAAGATAGGTAGAAAAGAATCCCCTACTGATTTTTTGAACCGATTAAAAGAAGGGATGCAGAAATATACTCCTTTAAACCGTACCTCTCGGGAGGGAAAGGGTCAGTTGTTATTCCTGGTTCTGGGACAGCTGACGGATGATGTCAAGAAAAAGTTACCAGCAAGTGCAAGGAACAGATGTGAGAGATTTAGAGAAATTGCTGGAGACTGCTTGGCAAGTGTGTCGGAATAGGGACAGGCGGCGGGGGGAATGGGCAAAACAATTGCCAGCGCTACAGCGGCTGCTTTGCGCACCGCAGGGGCCAGGTAACCTCTGGGAACCCACCGGGAAACACCACTAATGGGAGGCGAGGAGCCATGAGAAGTAGCCCAAGTGCCCCGTCTCGGGGAAGTCAACCCCTCCCGAAAGATCAGTGTGCCTACTGTCAGCCAAGGATGGAGCTCGAATGGCAGGGTATGCCGTGACCACCGCAGACCGAGTGCTGGAAGCAAAGTCACTCCCTGAGGGTACATCCGCACAACGAGCCGAATGAATTGCTTTAGTGAGAGCTTGTTGAAGGACTGCGAGCGAACACCCGGACAAATTCAAAATACGCCTTGGGTGTAGTTCATGCCCGTGGGGACCAGCTCCATCTAGTACTTTCCATTCCCTTCCGAGCACAGGACTGTGCCACCTGTGATGCGACACATAAGGGACTCTACAACAATTCCAAGAGCTAATCCCAGGAAACCCAGGATTAAAGTTCTTCTTTTCATATTTGATTTTCAGAATATTTAGAACTTTGATGGATATGACATCACGTTTTCCTTAAACCAGCTGATTGCAAACTGCTGCACTGGGCGAGAACACCATAAACAGTTTAAGACGAATGGCCACGCTCCTAAGTAAAACAATAAACCCAGCGCACGGGAGCCGCGCAGCCTCTGCTTTGGCCTTCGCCTCTCGCCATCCGCCGCCAAAGCTGCTGCCGCATCCTGCGCGCCACGCGTAGCAGGTTTCCAGCCACGGCCTGAAAGGCGGTAAGGGTAAAATACGAGAAAATGTGCCATTACGCTCTGCAGTTACGGTTAATTCAGGTCCTGGTTTACAGTCCGGTTACGGAGTAAAGCTGCAGACTTTACATCACGTATTTGCCATTCAATATGCCAGATGTATAAAAAAGCCCGATACTTTAGAAAGTGGCACAAAGCTAATTCACAACCACCACATGAAGGACAGCTATAGGAGTAATAATAATAAAAAAAAGACACTGATTAGCCTCACTATTTTCAGCAGATGACTATCTCAGCCACTTGATGGTCAGTCCTGGCAACAAATGCATCTGTTACAACCAAACGGGTGCCTTCCCTGCTCTCGCTACCCCTTGATTTTAGATATAAATAGCCTTTAAAACAATCAGGTCTGCTCCAGGAACAGAAACCAAAGGTTATTAACTGCTGTGGCATGCTGTAATGATCACAGATTTAATGTGTTTTCCTGGAAACAAAGTTGAATGCAGAAACAACGCAAAGACCCAAGCACAGAAAATGAGCTAGGATCCTGGCGTACAAGCTGGTGTAGACAGAAACGTTACAGAAAAGAAGGCTAACTGGAAAGTCCTCGTTTTGCAAATGCTTACACGCTTACCAATCCATTACTTGAATCCACTAGCTTCGGATACAGTAAAGCCTGCGAGAGTAACTGTCGCGGTCTGCTTGGTAGATTCACCCGTGACTCCGTTCGCTGCCTACTCAATATTTTCCCTTTCTGTCAAAAGGAATTGGTTTACCAAATGAAGCTCACATCGTTCATCATCGCTTTTATGGGAAACTGGCATAAAAAAAAAAGAAAAGAGTTTTCCTTAGGGTGAAAGAGGGAAAATGTTGTGTGGCCAAAAGATCAAATGCAAGTCCACTCACGCCCTAAGAAGTTAAGACCTCCTCTCCTATAACAATTCCCCACACAGAGCTCTAGAGAACGAGAACCTTGTTTTGCTAGTTCTTGGATTTCGCCCACAGTCAGGAACAAAAAAAATGTCTCCTCAAGGTTAACTGACAGAGACACGTCATTCTACAGCTGACAAGACACTAGGTGTTTGAGGAGGGAGGGGGTGATTAGGAGTTTGGGTTTGGTTTGAATTTTTTTTACGCCCCAATTTCATTACAAATTAAGGAGAAAAAAAAAAAAGAAATATATGCACACAGACACACGTAAAACTTTCCTCGCGTTTGGTTCCTTCCACAGTAGTCATCATGCATTCAAAATGAAGGCGCATCGCTGTGCAAAGCAACGTACCACTTCTCCGCATTATTCACAGGCGACACAGAAGTTCAACACACGAGTTCTGCGAGGACACAAAAGGGAAAAAAACACACACCATCTAGTTTCCTGCCCACTGAGAAACTGGAAAGCAGATTAAAAAAGGCAAGACATACAAGAAAAGATCCATGGCATTAAGAACTCTATTTTCTTGGTTAATATTGGTAACTGTTCCTGGGATTTCTTTGTAAAAAGAAACACAAAAGAATTAGACTATGATCAATGAGAACTAAGCCAGCAGGGTAAAAACCCAAACCCACCCAACACATACACAACTTGAACTCCTCAAAAACAGCTTCCAACCATTTCCTTAGAGGAAAAACGGGGAACATGCAGTTACTGGAGAATTCACTAGTTATGCCTTTCTGCGACTCTCCCCACCTACGTTTGGGGAGAAGACTATAAAACAAGTTCACAGTGAATGAGGTCCTTTAAACTAAAAATAGATTTAACTTATGAAAAGTATTTTACTTTTATATCAGAAAGCACTACAGTTTTTTACATTGCAAGTCATGAAAGTTTTGGTATTTCCTTGAATGCTCAGCAATTTACAACAAATGATTATGGATGGACAAAAGAAAAAAGCCAACCACCACAAAAATTCTTTCCTAAGCTTCTTGATTATAAAAGAAATCTAAAAAATACAGTGTACCCTTACAAGCCCTGAGCTCACAAAGAAAGCAAAGAACAAATATGAGCTGCATTATAAAAATCTCAATTTTTATGCCAGTCTCATGATTACAGTAGGCACTATTCAGGATATAAAAACATTTGGAGTTTGCCTACTGATGGGTCTTCCATAGCTTTCAGGGAAGCTTTCATCAAAGAGAAGCAGAAGTCTAACTCATCACCAACCAACTACTACTGTAGCAAGCCATCCTTTCTAAATCTGTCACACAGAATGCATGATTTTTACTTCAGATACATGTATTCATAAGCTCTACACACACACCTCTTCTGTGGACAGGAGTGGATGTTCTCCAAACACAGGCAGGAAACCAGGAACACAGAGGATTCACTGGAATTGCTACAACTGCTGAGCTAAGTGAGAAACACCCTTGATAACCATTTCCCCCCAGTGGTTTGTGACTGCAGCACCACTGGCACTTAGTCATAAGCTTGAGACTTTTGCCTTAGTATTAAAAAAACAAACCACGGATCCACAGCTCCGCTCCCCTGGACGGTCCCATATCTTCCCGCACAAGGAAGAAAACTGCCTCTAGGACTGTCCCTACAGCTTTACAAGCCCCACTCCGAGAGGCAGTGGGACCTGATGGAGGAACAATGATGATTAAGGTGCCCTTTTCCACCACTGATCTAGGAGAATGGAGAAAAGTTGCAAGAGACTATAGAAGCGACCCGGTGAGTGTTACTAAGCATTTTCAGTTCATCGTAAAACAACATAATCCAGACTGGAAAGGTATACAGTTGCCCTTAGAGTATATGACAGAAACAGAAAAGCAATTAATTTTGAAAACAGCAGAGAATTTAGCTGAAGACCATTACAAGATCACGGGGGGGATGTCAAAGACTATTTCCTCTCCGAGACCCAAAATGGGACACTAATAAATCTGCCCGTATGGAGAGGCTACAGGAATATCAAGACTGGATTTTGAAGGGAATGGAAAGGGCTATTCCCAAAACCACAAACTGGTCAGCTCTATATGCAGTTAAACAAGGTCCTTCTGAGTCCCCATCCGAGTTCCTGGATCGATTGAGGGATGTAATGCGCCGTAGCACACCACTGGATCCTGGGTCAGAGGTAGGAATACAACAAATAGTCTCCCTGTTCTTGGGTCAGTCTACGGGGGACAAACTCCAGAAGCTGCGCCCTACAGAAGGTAGAAATCTGGAAGTGTTGCTGGGTGAAGCGTGGAGAGTATTTAGTAATAGAGAGGAAGGATAGCAGTTGTCAGGGAAGAGGAGGAAGGGAGGCCTAGACGAGAACCATCTTGATTAGGTAAGGATCAATGTGCGTTGTGTAAGAAATTTGGTCATTGGAAAGGAGGGTGTCCAAGAAACAAGGCAAAGAGGCGAAGCCACCAGACAGGAAGAATAGTAGCCCATGTGAAAAAGGATTGACAGGGACCTGGGGAATCTACCCTAGCAGATCCACTGGTTATAATGAGGCTGGGGAAGGAAGAACAAGAAGTAGAATTTTTGGTTGACACAGGGGCAACATACTCGGTTTTAAATCAAGCCTTGATGCCCCTGGGAAACGACTATATCATGGTAAAAGGAGCGACTGGCCAAAGTGAAAAGGCATATTTTTGTAAACCTTTGAAGTATAAATTGGGAAAACAATGGGGTATCCACAAATCCCTACATAGGCCCAACTCCCCAAAGCCACTTTTGGGAAGAGATTTGTTAGAACAATTGGGTACAAAAATTACATTTGAAAAAGGAGAAATTACTCTGGAAGTAAAAGATCAGCAATATATCCAGATACTGAGTCTATTCTTAACCAGTCTGCCCGCAGAAGGGAAGGTAAGGAAGGAATTCGGCCAGTGATTGGAAGATTTTTATAAATAGGATTACTGAAAAACTGTGAGTCTGATTTCAACACCCCTGTATTACCTGTTCGTAAACCTGACGGGTTGTATAGTGTGGTCCAGGATCTACGGGCCGTAAATAAAATAACTGAGGACCTTTACCCCGTAGTAGCAAATCCATATACCCTGTTGACCGTATTAACACCTGAACTAACTTGGTTTACTGTTGTAGATCTGAAGGATGCCTTCTTTTGCCTCCCTCTCCATGAAGCCAGCCAAAAATTATTTGCGTTTGAATGGGACAACCCCAAAAGTGGTCACAAGACTCAGCTCACTTGGACGGTGTTGCCACAAGGATTTACGAACAGTCTACCATCTTTGGCAATCAGCTCGCAAAAGACTTGGAATCTTGGGAAATACCGTCTGGAGAAAGGAAACTGTTACGATACGATTGTATGATCTGGACGGGCAAAGAGAGCACACGAGCCTTTGAGCTACTAAAGAAAGCTTTGGTGTCGGCTCCGGCCTTAGAGCTCCCCGATGTGAGTAAACCGTTTCTTTCTCTTTTCCCACGAGAAACAGGGAATTGCTCTGGGAATATTAGCACAAGATCTGGGCCCCTATCGACGAGCAGTTACCTACTTTTCCAAACAGTTAGACGCAACTGCGAAGGGTTGGCCTGGATGCTTGAGAGCAATTACAGCTGTAATATTGAATGTACAGGAAGCCCGAAAATTTACTCTGGGCCAGAAGATGACTGTTTTAGTGTCTCACACAGTGTCCGCAGTGCTGGACGCAAAGGGTGGGCACTGGCTTTCTCCACAAAGATCCCTGAGATATCAGGCTATACTGATAGAACAGGATGATGTGGAGGTCGTAGTTACTAACATTGTCAACCCAGCTTCTTTCCTTAGTGGAAACACGGGAGAACCAGCGCATCATGACTGTTTGGAGACTATTGAAACAACGTACGCAAACCGACCAGATCTAAAAGACAACCCTATGGAAAGCGGAGAAAACTGGTTCACAGGTGGAAGCAGCTATGTCCTGAGTGGTAAAAGACACGCGGGATATGCCATTACCACTAGTCAAGAAATAATAGACCTTTGCCCATAAATACCTCTGCACAGAGCGCAGAAATAATTGCTCTGACCCGAGCCTTGGAAGTGGCTCAAGGCAAAGTTGTGAATATTTATACAGACTCCAGATATGCCTTCGGAGTTGTGCACGTGCATGGAACAATCTAGGAGGAAAGAGGGTTACTGAGCTCTCAAGGGAAAACTATTAAGCATGCAAAAGAGATTTTGAGACTGTTGAAAGCAGTCCAACTTGCTGAGAAGGTGGCGATTATGCATATTAAGGCTCACCGGAAAGTGAGCACGGAATTGGAGAGAGGAAATGAGCTGGTGGCCAGAGAGGCAAAACAGGTAGCTAAAACAGAGATAAAAGCAGAAGGGGCTTTAGTCCCTGATGGCGAATCTCCCTAGAAGGTAAGCCAAAATATACCGAGGAAGATCAAAACCTTATCACAGATCTGGAAGGGTCATATAACAAAGAAGGGTGGGCTTATACCCCACAAGGAAAAGTGGTTATTCCCTCCTGCCTAATATGGCATTTGGTAAGGGAAGAACATAGGAAAAGGCATTGGGAGATGGAGACTCTATGTAAACATTAAATTAGAGAAAGTATGGCCAGAAATTTGTATACTATGGTGAGACAGGTAACTCAACAACGTGATCTTTGCCTCCAAACTAATCCCAAGAATACCGCCAAGCCAGAAATGGGCCAGATTGGGAAAGACAATGGGCCTGGGCAACAATGACAGATTGATTTTATAGAACTTCCAAGAAAAGGGGGGTATCGATATTTATTGGTATTAACTGATACCTTTTCAGGTTGGCCAGAGGCATTCCCAACCAGAACAGCTAAAGCTCGGGAGACAGCTAAAGCATTGGTACAAGAGATAATACCACGTTTTGGAGTTCCAGCAACTATATCCTCTGACAGAGGACCACATTTTGCCTCTGTTGATCCAGCATTTCAGTTACTTAATTATACTGGCCTCCCGGTTCCGCTAGGGACAGGGTGGTACTGGTTGTGTGGTACAGCAGCTCAGAAAACTTTACCTCTGGGGTGGTGGGGAGCATGTACTTTGGACACCCTGGTTCCCAACATCACTATTATTGACAAAACAACACAGAATCCCGTGAGAAGAAACTGAAGGGTAAGTAAGCCCTTAATAGAAAAGCTGACACGCTATCATAGCTTTGTGCGGTGGCTAATCCCATTTCTGGGGGTTAGCGAGTTAGAAAAAGCTATAATAAACATCTCGGCTGTAATAGAGATAATTGAGAATAAAACTATAGATGCCATCAGGAAACTCCAAGAAGAAACTACTAGTTTATCGAAAATAGTATCACAAAATCGTATGGCTCTAGATTTAATATTAGCCTCACAGGCAGGGGTGTGCACAGTAATCAATGTCAGCTGTTGCATGTATGTAGACCAAAGTGGGTGAATATCTGCTGACTTACGGGAGATCAGAGAACAAGCAAAAATCCTACGTGAAGTAACTCCAGATGACACCTTTTGGGGGTTTTCTGAGCTGTGGGAAAGTTAACCTCTTGATTTACCAAACCTATCATGGTTAAAACGATTATTTGTTACTTGAATAATTATTGTGGTTCTATCCATAGCGCCTTGTGTTATAGTTCGATGTGCCCTGTGGTGTTTCCGGAACACAGGGGACTCCTACAGCGGATGGAAGAGGAACCAGTTACGACGCAGGCTTGAGTCTTACCAGTATTTTGAAAAGATGCTGGATAAGGATGTGATAAATGATTTAGTCCCAAACAGGATTCCAATTCAAATTTACAATTTATTAAGCGAATAGAGGCAAGCAAACAGCGCTGGGTGCTCCGGGAGTCTCCGCTCCACCAAGATGCATGCGGTACAGTTACTGTTCTTGGTTTATATCCTGTCTGCTAATACATATTCATGAATAGGCGTGTCTTCTTCGGCGCATGCCCTCTTCTCCTTCTAGAGTCTTGTCAAATCTTCCTCGGCGTGCCCCCAGGATGACCCCAAACTTTATGCATGCACTTTACAAGTTTCTCTTTACACAATACTATGCGGTCAGTGGTCAAACTGGTTTGAGCTGATATACCAGCAAAGTAGTTTAACTTTCTCCTGTAAAATACCCCTTTTTATGGTGCAGGAGAAATCCATAAAAGTACAGAAGATTACACTTCATCACACGAATCAGATGAACATATTTCACAATCCCCCATCTTCTTCTTTGCAGTATTGATTCGTGTTTTCATTTCCAATTGAGTACTGCAGATATCTGCATTCCTTGTATAACCGAGTAGATTAATCTAGTAACAATCCCCCACATATCCCCAATACAACTATCCCGATTTTAGTAAGCCAATCACCACCCATAAAATCTCCCCCAAATCCTCCTAGATTGACTCCTTTCCAAGTTTGTCTCTCAGGAGGCCATTCGTTATACACCTGGCTCTCCCTGATTTATGGGTAACAGGAAAAAAACCTAGGTTTTATTGTTCCAATTCCTTGGCAAATATGATTACAGGTACAGGCTGTACAATTAGAAAAGGTCCTCACTTTTTCCATTTTTCTGGGGTAAACCCCAGCTGGACTTGTTCCAATATTGACTACAGTTATTTGCCGTAGTCAGAGTCAAGGAACTCACCCCAAGTAGAACTAGAAGAGGTCCGGTCAGGGCCATAGTGGTCGGCGGTCACAGCCCGAAGGGGTTGCAGCCCTTGGCAGACCCTTTTTAAGCCGCAATACCAGTTCCCCTCCGGTCTTGCCCTCTCCTTTCCTTTAAGGGGGTGCTTTCTTAGTACCCAAATTAATTGAGCACTGCTTGCGAAGGCCAGAGCTTTGCTAGATCAGTGGTTTGTCCAGACCTGAGCACTTGCCCGAGCCTGGCGATCCTCTTTATTTGCAAGGCTTTATGGCTACAGAAAACTGCCAGTTAGCCTGCAACACTAATCTTACAAATACACACCACCTTCTACACAAAGGACAAATTCTAGTTCCAGCTCCTTTTTCCTGTTCTTCTTTTGCCAACAACTCCTTCCGATTATACTCGTTTGGAGTACCCATTGTTGTTTCCTATTACCCTTTCCCATTGTTTTCCAAACTTGGGGATTACTTATATTGCTCTCCATAGCTTCCCATGGCCATCGTTCACCTTGATTTGTTCCACCACAAACGTAACAATTAGCCATATTCAATGACTTAGCAATGTTTTCAGCAAGATTTACAAATAGATTTTTAGCAACTGTGGGAATTTCATGTTTCACTGCTGTTTCTATTACAGGAGTAGCCGCAATAAAATTCCCACAGCAATTGAGTCAGATGTGACTTTCCACTCCTTCACTGGACCTTTCACTCACGACACATGTGTCCATCCTTTTTCAGCAGTTCTCACAGCTGTTTCTGTAGTTAATAAAACAAGGAAAGGTCCTTCCCAGAGGGGAGATAGGTTTCCTTCTTTCCATGTTTTTGTCAGAATTTTATCTCCTGGTTCTAACTGATGAATTGCAAATCCTAAAGGTGGTGTTTGGGCCACCATCCCAATCTCTCTTAATTCTTTTAATCTTTTTCCAAGGGTAATTATATATTGTTGGATACTATGATGCTCAATTACATTGTTCCCCAGAGGCATTCCTTGAAAATAAGGCACGCCATATAACATTTCATATGGCGATAATCCAGTCTCACTGTATGGTTTAGTTCTTACGTTTAGAAGTGCCAGTGGTAAACATTTCGTCCAGGGCATTTGCGTCTCAATCATTAATTTAGCCAATTGTTGTTTTATTGTTTGATTCATTCTTTCTACCTTCCCCGAGCTTTGTGGGTGCCACGGGGTGTGCTATTCCCACTGAATACCTAATGATTGACATAATAGTTTTATTATTTTAGAAGTAAAATGTGTGCCCTGGTCAGAATCAATGTACTGGATTATCCCATATCTAGGTATCAAATGTTCCAATAAAATTTTTACCACCATCTGTGCCGTAGCTCGTGCTACAGGGTACGCTTCTACCCACTGTGTTAAATGATCTACTATTACCAATAAATATTTTATCCTCCCTACCTTAGGCAATGCAGTGAAATCGACTTGTACTTTCTCAAAAGGTCTGTAAGCTGTTTTTCTCCCTCCCGTGGCTGCTTGTCCAAACACTGTCTTATTTACCTTTTGTCAAGTTAAGCAACCTTGTGTAATTTGCTTTGCTATTTCAAAAATTCCAATACCACCAAATTGTTTAAGAAAATGGTCACTTAACGCTTTTGTACCCCAATGTGTTTGCACACGCAAACGTTCTAATATTCGCCTGGTGTAGGCTTTTGGCAACATTTCTCGCCCATCGGGCAGTGTCCATTTTCCTTGTTCTAATTTAGCTCCTATTTTCTCCAATTTTGTTTGTTCTTGTGGGGCAAACTTCTTCTCTCTTTCCTCTCGTCCTTCTTTGCTGGTGTCCTCCTTTGTTTGTATGACATTGATTTTGGCAACTTTAGTCCTCAAGGCTGCTTCCTGGGCCTCTTTATCTGCTAAGTTATTTCCTCTCGTTCGGTAATCTCATCCCTTTTGGTGTCCCCTCACATGTACCACTGCTATCTCCTTTGGTTCTCTTAAAGCCTTTAAAATTTTTACTATTAATTCTTGATGTATTAAAATCCTCCTTTGAGTATTAATCAAACCTCTTTCTTCCCAAATTTTTCCAAAAGAGTGGACCACCCCATATGCGTATTTAGAATCTGTAAATATAGTCCCGCTTCTTCCTTTTAGTAATTCCAGGGCCCTACATAGGGCATACAGCTCACAAGCCTGAGCTGACCATGATGGACTCAGAGGTCCTGATTCCACAAGTTCTAAGTCCTTATTAATTATTGCATATCCCGATTTTCTCTTCCCTTCTACCACTCAGGAGGAGCCATCTCTGAACAGCGCTTCTCCATTTTCCAACTCAGCATCTCTTAAATGTGGTCTCACCTTAGTCTGGGTCTCAATTACCTCTAAACAGTTATGTTGTAATTCCTCTGATGGTTCTCCAAACAAAAATTGTGCTGGACTCTGAGCAGAAGTCACGCTTAGTTCTAAGTCGGGGGAGTCTATTAGTATTGCTTCATACTTTAGAATCCGGCTGTCCATTAACCATTTTTCCGCTTTTTGTTGTGAAACATTTCTGACATTGTGTGGGGTATACACTTTTAAAGGAGCACTGAAGGTAATCTTCCTAACTTCTTCTATTAATAATGCTGTAGCAACCAAAGCTTGGAGACAAGCAGGCCATCCTCTGCTTACTGGATCAAGTAACTTAGAACAATACCCCACGGGTTTTTTGATTCCTGCCCAGTCTTGAGTAAGAACTCCGTATGCTGTCTGGCTTGATGTATTCACAAAGAGATAGAAAGGTTTTTCTAGATGTGGGAGGCTCAATACAGGTGCTTGTATTAATGCCTTTTTTACTTCCTCACATCTCTGATCGTCTTCAATAAGCCATTTAAATTGGTTATTAGTTAATTTTTCACATAGGAATTTTACTTTTTCACTATAATTTTCAAGCCATGGTCTACAATATCCTAATAATCCCAGTATTTGCCTAATTTCCGTTTTAGCTTGTGGGGGTCTTAAGGATGGAATCCCAGATACCCTATCAGGATCTAACTTCTTCCTTCCCTTACTCAGCCAATGTCCTAAGTATTTTACTTCTTGTTCTACAAACTGTAGCTTTGATCGGGACACCTTTAATCCCTTTTCCCCTAGAAAATTTAACAATTTAATGGTGGCTTTTCGGATCCCCTCTTCAGTTTCTCCTGCTACTAATAAATCGTCCACATATTGCAATAGTTTTACCTCCTTAGGTATTGTGAAATATTGTAGAATTTTCTCTAAAGTTTGTCCAAATAGATTTGGTGACTCTGTAAACCCTTGTGGTAACACAGTCCATCTTAATGGTTGTTTTCGTCCTGTTTCGGGGTCCTCCCACTCAAAGGCAAAATAATCTCTGGATCCCTCATCCAGAGGACAGGCCCAAAAAGCATCTTTCAAATCTGTTACACTACACCAAGTATGTTTGGGAGATATATGACTCAATAAAGTATAAGGATTTGCCACCACAGGGAATTTAGTGATTGTTCGCTGATTTACAGCTCTTAAGTCCGGCACCGTCCTGTATGACCCATCCGGTTTCTTTACGGGAAGAATGGGCGTGTTATGAGGGGACATACATGGTTCTAGGGTTCCTTTTTCCAAAAGTCTGTCAACTACAGGTTTTAATCCTTTTCGACCCTCCATAGGTATAGGGTATTGCTTGATTCTAATTGGGCGGTGCGGATCTGTTATTTGAACGCTTATGGGGTCCATTTTTATCTTTCCAGTTTCCCCTTCCTTATACCACACTGAGGGGTTAATAGCTTCTTCATCCTCTTGTGTTAAAGTGTATAATTTAATCTGCAATTTGTCCCCTTGACTCTGAATGCTCAAGTTTAACTTCAAAATCAAATCCCTTCCTAATAAATTGTATTCCGCTTCAGGGAGCAAAAGTAAATCATTAAGACAAATTTTCTTTTCTGTTTCTACTTCTACATCTTTCAATATATTTACTTTAAAAGGCTCTCCTTTTGCTCCTACTACTGACACGTACAAAAATTTTTGCTTTTGCTTTTTGTTTTTCTTCGTCCCTCCTAACATAGACTTTCTGGGCTTCTCTAAGTAACTCCTCTAATCTTCTTTCTTGCCAATCTTCCAATTTTTCTAATTTCCTTCTTATATGCCCCCAGGATTTAGCTACAAATTGTGTTCTAAGGAGTGCAGTCCCAGCCACTGTATTTGGATCAATTCCAGAGTACATTTGTAGGTTTTTCCTCAACCTCTCCAACCATTCTGTTGGAGATTCGTCTTTCCCTTGTTTTTCATTAAATGCTTTAGTAATGTTTTGCCCTCGGGGAACCTCTTCCCTTATTCCCTGTGTCCTGGTTTCAGCCAGGATAGAGCTGGTTTTCTTCACAGAAGCCAGTGTGACACTGTGTTTTGGATTTGGGATGAGAAACTGTTGATAATGTGCTGATGTTTTGGGTTGTTGCTGAGCAGTCAAGGACAGTCCAGCTTCTCGTGCTGGCCTGCTAGCAAGGAGGTTGGGGGTGCACGGGGAGCTGGGAGGGGACACAGCCGGGACAGCTGACCCAGACTGGCCAAAGAGATATTCCCTACCATACGACGTGATGCCCAGTACATAAACTGGAGTTGGCCGGGGGGCGGAAATCGCTGCTCGGGGACGGGCTGTCGATCGCCGGGTGGGGAGCAATTGCTGTATTGGGCATCACTTGTTCTTGTACATTCCTTTGTTGGTATTATCATTGTTGTTTCCTTCTTTCTTTCTGTCCTATTAAACCGTGTTTATCTCAACCCACGAGGTTTTTTTCCTAATTCTCTCCCCCACCCTACTGTGGGAGGGGGAGTGAGCAAGCGGCTGCGTGGTGCTTAGTTGCCGGCTGGGGCTAAACCACGACAACATTACATCTTTTCATCCCGTAAGAAAGCATGTGTCCCTACAGTACGTACATAGTTACCCCCCAAAACCGCCAACGTCATACAACGTATCACGCGATACAACTTTTTAATGCAGCTTTTTAATACAGTTACAGACACTTTTCTTTGCAGACACAAAGCATGCTTTTGTCTTGAACTTTTCATTAGTCTGAAAAAAAGATCATTGGTAGTATAGGATACCATGCTGTTTATTAAATGTACATAAATTAACATCTACACAGAAAGGATGTTTTCCTCATCAGAAACAATGCTGAAACGATGAGCAACTCTGAAAAGAAAGGTACATAAGGCCCTTGTGCACAAACCCCAAAGCTTCAAAGGAGAAAGGTGAAAGAGCGCTACATCCTTATGTCACAGGACAACCTGTGATTAACCCGAGTTATGGACACTGTCACATCATAGGTAGTTGGGGCCAGTTCAGATCCCCTGCCTTCTAGATCGGCCGCCTTGATGAGCTGGGTGTTTCAACTGTTATAAAGCTGCAGAATCACCCAGAATCGACACTGAAATGACCGTGCTGGCTACAGAATGGCTAGAATAAATATGGGGGTGTGTCCAGTTTTTTTCCGGTCCTGGAGGGTGGCTGGGATTCGGGGCACCATGTAAGTTGGATTTTTAACTCCTCCTTCCCATCAGTCCCTAGGCACAGGCACGTGTTGTGGCTGAAAGCAAAGCATCACCACTCCAGTTCTGATTGACAGAAAGGGGGGTGTTTGCGTCGGTCCAGAGAGCGCTGATGGGTCGGAGAAGTAAGAGCGGAGTTTTTGCTGTAGCTAACCTGGAGTTAACTCAGCTAATGGAAACTGCAAGCCAGTCATGTTTGATCAAGAATACTAAGAAAGGGTATTGTGCTGTGTGCTGCATACAAGGACTTGCACCGACCAAAGGGCAGCAATGGGTGCTCCCTTCTTGTATGCAGCAAGGTGGTGCAGCGTCTCTCTGCCAAGAATGAGTAGCGGCAAAGAAAACCTGGAGGGTTTTATAGTCTGGAACATGCTGTCCAGCGTGTCCCTCGTGTCCCTCTCAGATGATATACACCTCCACGCCCAGCATGCCCCATGGAATCTGCAGGTGACATGCCAGCTCCCCACAGGGGCAGCTGTGTCGGCTGGTGGGCTTTTGCTGACGGAGCCGAGGAGTGAGCCAGCAAGGCCTCCCGCCAGGGCTGGGCTGGGTCTGAGGGCGGTGCGGGGCTGCTCCGGCGTCGCGGTGCCCGAGTGAAATGTGCCGGCCGGAGCAGAAGGGCGCGGTGCCTCCCTCCTCGCCTCCGCCGAGGTGGTGCTGGGGCTGCATCGCGCCCCTCAAAGCCCAGGCAGCAGAGCTCATGCGGGCAATCCAGGCAGCAGAAAAAAATCGGCATCTGCAAGAAGAGAGTCCAAAGTGCTGATGAAACCATGAAGGCAGGAAGAGGCACGACTTTGTGCCCCGTCCTTTGGGCAGTGTGCTGTCCAAGGGGCAGCTCCTGGCACACGACAGGGAACTGTCCCTGGCAGTGGCTACGGCACGGCTTTGTCCCCTTCTCCACACGTGTGACACCCTCAGAGCTCTGCAAGTTGACAGAGATGTGCAGCACTGCCTTGCTAGGCAGCAGGGCTGGGCAGGGCAGCTGTGCTGTGGTCCTTTCCAAAAGCCGAGCAGCAGCACGCCTCACTGTCCCTTGCTAGAAAGCCAGGCTTGAAGGCAAAACACGCTGCTTTGGTATTGTTTGGTTGCTTTTTTCTTCCCTCAATTGTCTCAGGTGCAACGTGAGCTTTTTACGAAGTGCCAGTACCTCAGGGTCTACAGCTACGTGACACAGCTCCTTGCTGCGTCTTTGGGATTCAGACACCAGCAGCCAGTGCTGGGCTTGCCAGCTGACATGAACAGAAAAGGGAGACTGCCTCTTTCTGTAGGCAGCGGGTCAAAAAGCTCAAAAAATTGCTATGAGCCTTGTGACTCTGCTGGGGTGTTGCTCAGCCTTGCACAAACAGAGCTGCCACAAGTGCCGAAGGAGAGCTGCCAACGCTGGAGTGATATGTTCCTCCTGACAGACACGCTCTCCCACGGGCAGCTGCGGGCTTCCTGCCCGGTGCCATCTCTGCGCACCTCAGAAATATTGCCCATAGTCGGAGCAGTGTTCGGAGCTTTGAAAGATGGGCAGCAGAGCCTGCTACACACCTGGGCTCCTCGTTCTTCTTGCCTGCCTGGATGTCCTCAGTTGCCCATCCCGCAGAGCTCTGCTCCCAACTTGCTCCTCTCGCTGTCCAGTAGCCCGTTGCTCCCCTCTTCACAGGTTGCTCTTCTCGAGCCTGGCAAACTTTCCATTCAATGTATTGTTAGACAGGTCAAGCCATGATAAACGTGAACCAATTCTGCTCTTAACCACACCTAGCTCATTTTACCTTGTCTCCCCAGAGGAGCTCTCCAGGTGTTCACTTTCTGGAGGGACTGGAGGCACCTGCAATGGAAATGTGCAAGTTAACGGGTGGCAAGGACCTTCCTGCCCAATTGCTACCTTAGCTCGGAAAGGCACAGCCCTTGGATGGGTTTGCTCAGCCCAGCTGAGCCAGTTCTGGTGGCATCACCGCACAAACCGCCATGGCCATCCTGCACCACCATTCCTCTGCACCTTTGCAGAGCTGCCGGCTAGTGGGTGACCTTGCTTGTCCCTGCGGCAGCACTCTCAACTTCTGACAGTGCTGTCACCCTCTTTGTGGCCCTGACATACCGCTGCTGCTTCTGCTTCCACCTCTGGTGCTGGCAACTCCTTGGCCGACGTGCCGGCAAGCCCAGCCACATCGTCCTCCTCCTCAAAGAGCTGCGGGGGACAGAGGAGGACAGTTGCTTGGCTGGGGACAGGCCCCGGGGCCGGTGAGCCTTCCTCCGGGCCAGGAGCGAGCGTGGGCGGCTCTGCTTTCACTAGGGCAGGACGCAGGGGTGGCTGGAGGTGGGGGAGGTGGGGCGGAGCCGGCTTGGTCCCCGAGCCCCAGCCGGGGTCCCTCTGCTGGGGACAGCGCCTCTGCGCAGGAGCCAGCGCCACGGGCACCCCCCGGCCAGGCTGGCTTACCTGGAGGGGCTGGGGCAGCGTGCCGTCCTGGCTGCAGAGAGCTGCCAGGGGCCGGCCGAAGAGACCCGCCCTGCCGGCACAGCCCGACTGCCCGGGCGCCTCCGCAGCGGCCAAGGTCCCTCGCCACGCAAAGGGCCAGGGCAGCCCCCTCGTCCTGCTGCGGATCCCGCCTGCTGCCAGGGAAAACAGAGCAGAGAGCCATGGAGGGCAAGCGCCAGGTGAATGCTGCCCGAGCCTCCGTGCGCTGTGCCCCCGCCAACAGCGAGGGAGAGGCGTGGCTGGGGAACGAGGCGCCCCGGGGGCTCAGCTCTCTGCGGCCGTGCCCTGCGGGAAGGGCAGCAGCAGCCCCTGAGCAGCGCGGCTGCCGCCTGCCAGCGCAGGAGAGAGGGGCCGTCCTGCCCCCGTCTCCTCCAAACTCACCGTCCGAGTGGCCACGTCCACCTTGGCTGCCGGAGGGGACGGGAGGTGGCCGCTGCTGGGCACCAGCCTGCAAGAAATGCGCTGCGCTCAGCGAGCAGCCCCGCAGCACGAAGGCCCCTGGCGAGCTGCATCGGCCGCGGGCCATGAGTGAGATGTGGGGACGGCCGAGATGGCGGCCCGGGGGCTCCTCACCTCTGCCAGGCCCTCGACCAGCCTCTCCAGGCTGCTGGCGTTGAGTGTTTTGGCCTGGGCAAGGGGAGAAGAGCAGCAGGTGAGAAGCCATGGGGCTGGTGCGGGGTTGGAGCAGCCCCTGGGGCAGAGCGGGGCCGGGAGGGACACTCACGGCATTGCGGCCGCGCAGCTCCTTCAGCAGGAGCTTGATGGAGGGCAGCTGGGTGACGCGGGCTCCCTGCACTCCTTCTGCTGGCCTGTGCACGGGGCAGGGGCAGAGAAAGAGCTGTGTGAGACCCAAGCTGCCTCTTCCCTCGCCTGCCAGCCCGGGGAGCCCTTCCAAGCTGCCCCGAAGCAGCTGGGCACCGCCCGGCCGTCGAGCGGAGAGCAGTGGCAAGGGGGGAGGACGGGGCTGGGTGAAGCAGCTCCGCCAGCTCTGCCCGCTCCAGAGCCGCCCGCAGCCGTGGGGGCAGCTCTCCCCAGCTCAGGAGCAGCGTTTCCGCATCATACGGCTACGGCTAGAGCATCCCCCCGTGCTGTGAGCACGGGCCCCCCAAGCTGCTCTGCCAGGCAGGGCTTACCCACGGAGCGCGCTGAGCCAGAGCTCCTTCAGCGAGCGGGAGCTGCAGGAAAGAGAGGAGAAAGAGCCTGAGCGCCCGCTGCTGCCCAGCCCGCGGGCAGAGGCGGGCGCCGGCACAGCCCTGCCCTGTGGGGACGGCTGCAGAGGCAGGAGGAAGCGGCGTGGGGCCGGACAGAAGCGCTGCCCGGCCCTGCCGGGGGACGTGGCACCAAGACCCACCAGAAGGTGACGACGCAGAAGCCGTAGGGCCAGGCGAGGACGAGGGACGTGGTGGCCCTGTCTTCCTCCTCCTGGGCGGCATCCCCGGCCGCCCCCTTGCCGCCGCTCAGCACCCACAGCCGGCGCAGGGCCAGGCAGAGCTGCGGGCGCGGGGCGCTGCCACGTCTGCAGAGAGGAGCGGCAGGGAGTGACCTGGAGGTGGCCGAGCCCGGCGGCTGCCCTCTGGCCTCCGCCTGCCCCGCGCACGGCCACGGGTGCAGCCAGCAGCAGGGTGCCGGGGCCTGGGGCTGCTCCTTGGGCGTCCCTGCCCCGGTGCCGGGGCCAGGCCTTAGGAGGAAAGGCAGCCGGGGTCTGCGCCTCTTACTTGGCCTTGGCGATGATCAAGGCATCGCTGAAGAGGAGGAGGTGCCTCTTCCCCGTCCCGCGGCCCTGCGTCACCCGCACGCGCTGGTGGAGCAGCGGCTCGGCTGATGCCGGGCCGGGCGCGCACTGCTGCTCGGGGCCAGGGTAGACCCTGCAGAGCAGGCGGCAAAGGGCGTGAGAAAGGCGGCTGCTGCGGGGCCCGGCTGCGCCGGCGTGTCCCCGAGCCGCGCGGGGAGCCCACCTGGAGCCGTAGCAGCAGTTCAGCTGGCCCATCGTGCCGGGGCCAGGGGAGTCCTCGCGCCAGACACGCTGCTGGGGCTCCGGAGAGCTCCCAGCCAGCTGGAGCGAGGCTGTCGAGGGGGTCCCGGTGCCGGGCAGTGCCGCTGGGTGAGAGCTGGTCTCTCCCTGGAGCTGCCGGGTGCTGGCAGAGCCGTGCCTGCAGGCACTGTGGCCGTTGCCGGGCCAGCGCCGCGACATCACAGCTGCCATTCCAAGCCCGGGGGGGGGGCTGGGGGGCGGGGCTGGGGGAGGGGCTCCTGTCTCTCTCGGCCTGGGGAGCCCGGGCCTGGGCACAGCACTGCGGGCATGGCCTCAGCAGCGCTGAGCAGAGGGCAAGGCTCCCCTCCCTCCAGCTGCTGGCAAGGCTTTGCCCAGCGCAGCCCAGGGCACCGCCGCCCGCCGCCTTTGGCCAAGGGCACGGTGCTGGCTGCTGCTCAGCTTGGTGTCCAGCAGGACCCACGGGCCTTTTCTGCCACGCCGCTTTCCAGCAGCTTTGCTGAGCTGCTCTTGCTCACGAGTACGTGCGCATGTGTGCCGGGATGCTTCGTGCGCGTACCGGTGCCGCCCGCAGTCCGTCCCACCCTCTTCCCGCAGGTCCCCCCGTGCCACTGTAGTGCGCTTGAGACGGGCACGTTGCCTCCAGCCAAAGCAGCGGTCCCAGCGAAAGGCGCTCTCTTGTGCTGGGACTGGGAGGAAGAGGATGCACCTGGCCACGGAGCCCAGGGGCAGAGCTTCCTTAACTCCAACTTGTTAAAGGCAACCTTCTTCTTCTTCTCCTTCTTCTTTACAGCATGTCCCGCTGGAAGGTGGCCTTGGCACTCTCCCGGAACACTGGAGAGGAGTTTGGCTTTGCCAAGTGCAATGGAAGCAGCAGCTGCCTAGCTGCCTTCTCGAGTGAGCGGCTGTCTGCAGAAGCCCAGCCTCTCCCGGGCGGCGAGGGGGGAAGTGGCATGAAGCAGAGCAGAGCAGCCTGGTGCAGCCCAGGGGCTTGCAGGCACGCCCTGCCCACTTCCCGCCCTTCCTGCCATGCCTTGGACGGTTGGCAGAGAGAAGAAAGCCACCCTTGCACCTGCTGGAGCCAGGCCTGTTGTCTCTTTGGCTCCAAGTCTATAAAGCAGACTAAGGAGAAGCTAATAACCAAAACACAAGCTCTTGTTTAATGTTTGGCGGAAGGGAAGGAAGAGAGGGGCGGAAGGAAGAGAGGGGCGGAAGGAAGGAAGGAAGGAAGGAAGGAAGGAAGGAAGGAAGGAAGGAAGGAATGGAGTGCAATACTTTCCTTAGAACTCCTCTTTCTCTTAGCATACTTCAAAAGGCTTTTTTTGTTGTCTGTCAGAACACTGGCCAGTTTCAACTCTAGCTGAGCTTTGGCCTTCCATCATTTCTCCCTACATATGTGAAGCACAGCTCCGTAGTCTTCCTGCGAAGGCTGGCCTTGCTTCTAGGGATCGTTCATACAATTTCTTTTTCCGCCTGAGTTCCAAAAGGAGTTCCCTCTTCAGGCAAGTGAGTGTTCTACCCCACTTGCTTGACTTTCAACACAAAGGCATGGCCTGCTCCTGGGCTTTTAAAAGGTGGCTCTTTAGAACAGACCAGCTCTCACGGGCCCCGCTGTCCTCCCAAGCAGATGCCCACCTTACACACGGTGCAGCTCCTCCCCCTCGCCTGCCCTGCCTGTCCCTCCCGAAGAGCCTGTTCAGCCCGCCTGAACGGTGATGCTTTCTTACCATTCGGCACCCGTGACAGTAAAGCTTGTGTACATAAGTTCCGGATTCGCAAGAGAACAGGGTCACCTGAAGCGTGATATCAAATTGGTTTTGGCATCTAAGGAAGCGACTGCTTCAGAAATTATGTTTTTCTTCAGCCTGTTGACACGTGAAAGTTGACAGCACCCCAGTTTTTGGGAATCCTCTTTCCAAGAACTTAAATTTCTCCCTACAAAAGCACTTGAGTCACAGCTGAGCATGGACAGCCATAGCCCACTCCATGAGGCTCTGCATGTCTGTCTCTCATGACATGCCATAGAGCAGTAGAAGCTTGTCTTCGAGAGCTAGCCAGAGATGCTGAGACCACCCACTCAAACACGAGACACCCAGGGTGGCACTCAGCTCCTCTGACTTTAGATAGGCCTATTGCAGATGTTGCGGTTACAAAATTGCGAAGATACCATTAGAGTTAGCAGAGTAAAAAGCTATTCATGCTGTCCTAAAGTAGACGTCTTTAGTTAGGGCCCCTTTAGACTTAACTGGCTGTATTGACTATGGCCTCAGGTCGATTTCCTACACACGGGCAACTTAATGCCATCTCAGAGGCCGTAATGAAGCTAGCACCTAGAGCCTAGCAGACACGACACAGGACCTACAGACAGCCTTGCCCTTCGGAGGGGACAGCTGGAGGCCAGAGGACATACCTATAGAATCTCAGATCATACCCACATGATGCGCAGGGGGAGGCAACTGCATCAGGCCCTTCATATCCGCTCGCTACAACGGCTGTGCGGATCCCTAGCCTGAACATAGGCACAGAAGTTAGAGCGAGCCGAATCCCACCCGAGTTCTAGTTCCCTCTTCTACCAAGGAGGTTTGGATTCTGTATCCCCATAGCTGAGAATTAGTGGGCACATTCTCCACACATTCTTTGTAGCCTGTGCAGTTAGACAGCAAATATTGGGGCTCAAGGATGCGTTTTTTCCCCTTGTTCTAAGCATCCCCATTCGGCAAGCTCCTCCAGGCTGGCCCCAGCCTCGTGGTTGCGAGGCCTCATGCTGCAGTGGTGCAGGCTGTTGCATGTCCTTCTGTCCACCTCAGGGAGGTTTCTCCAGCTTGTGGTCACCACTCTGAAGGGTTACCCTCCTCATCATCAGTATCAGCTCCCTTCCTGCCAACTCTGAGCTGGAGTGACCCCCAGCTTGGCAGAGGGGCATGTTTTATAAGGCATGAGTCTTGTCCACAAATCTATAGCAAAGTGACAGCGTTCAGGATTTAGCCCAACGCTTCTGCTCACAGTGCTCTTACTCATGACAAGGCTGCATTTGGTTGATTGTGTGATTGCCTACTCAAGGAAGGGCTGGGAAGAGAGGAGCAACATTTATCGTGATTGTAAAAGGACTTCTACTGCCACCAGCTCCAACAGGAATGTACCCATCTTCCAATGTTACATTTCATTCATACAGAAAAAGGACGCTAGCCTAGTTTTCTTCCCAGTGACTTAAGCTCTCAGTTTTCTCAGATAAAAACAAGCTCTAAACAAAAGCAGCGGCATGCACATGATATTCCCCCAGCCATGCAGATGACATGTTGAACATGAACAATGGATGCACATATATCAACCTCCCTGGAAGTGTGGGCCGCAGGACCGTTGTAGCAGCACATGTAGAAGAAGTAGCAGCAGTTCTCCTGGGGAATGCGCAGGTGAAAAATGCTGTTCCCTGTCTTCAGCAGTTTTTAAATACAGCTCCAAAGTGCTGTTTCATACCTCAGTCCAGGAAAAACTGGATTGTCCCGCTTCTGGATTTACACTACATTCAGCAAATGAATGCTTTATTCTGACAGAAACAGTAGTAAACTCATCTTTCAGTATAACTACAATTAAACATACCGGCTTGCAGAAAATGAGCTGAGTGACCAAATAGAATATATGGATGCTTTGCTGAATCAGGTGTTGGGATTTTAGTCTTAAATGTTCTGCTAATGTTTCAGATTAAAACAATATACCCACCATCTCTTCCACTCCAGTACAGAAGACAGAAACTGGTAAAGGTATCTCAATATGCTTCCAGCATTTGACAAAATGGCTATGAACAGACATTAACACAACAGGCTAGACTGACAATTTTTTTAAAAGGAATACTTTCAGGAATCACTGACCTTCTGGAATTAACAGTCATCTTCTATATGGCTTCAATGTATTTAATGTTCATCTAAGCTTAGTTTATTATGTCCCCTTCCATTATATTCTGAAGAGCAGCTGCCATATTTTTATTTTTACTTTTTTCAGTGAGTTGCCTAATCTTCAGAATTGTCATTGTTTCAGTATTGTTGATTTTTCTGTCTGCTGTTTTGCGTACAATTCATCTTACTGTAGCTACATCCATGATCTATGAGGCAAATGATTTCACCTGTCAGCTTGCAGCGCCTCACAGATCCACTGAAAATGAACACATGGGAAGCTGAGCTCAAGGAGCACTCAGTGATTTGCTTGTTTCTGGGCTGGATCTAAGCTATGCACCATTTTTCTCCATTTATATTGAACACTGTTGTTTCATCATCTGGTGCAATAAAACAAAATGCCTGGATGAAGGGTTAGTTTGCTGTTGTGTGGCATGCAGTGCTGAGAAGAGAAAGAGCATGAGAAAGCAACAGAAAAAGAGATTTCTTTCCTACATATAAAGGTTTCAGGAGTGATGCTGTGCTAAACATAGCTGAAACACAGTGACAGTCTTAATATGATCACCCTATTGTTAGGGGCTACATCTGAGAGGTGTCTGTGTTTAGTTAGAGAACATATGAGCTGCTACTTCAGATGTTACCAGTGACATGACTGTGTGCTTACATATATTGAACTAGGTGAAAATGTTCCTTTCCATCCCATAAAATATTTTCAAATTATTTCCTGGGCAAGCCTGGAAGTCTTCTCTGAGGACAGAGACTTCTCTCTCAAACTAGCTAAAAGCATGGTTTATGGGGCATTAATTTGGGATGTGAAAGATGTGTATTAAAATCTCTTCCTTGCCAAGCCACCAAGCTTTTCTGTGGTCGGTAGATATTCACAGCAAAATTCCCTTAATCTTCACTCAGAGCTATTCTATTTCATAAAGCTAATTGAGTGTTCATTGAATCAAGGGTACAAACTTTGTTCTCCCAAATCCCCGCAGAGTGTCTTACATCTACCCCCAGCTTCTGGACTGCAGAGCTTCCTTGTCTCTCTTGCATGATGAATGTTTTACTCATGGAACAAAAGCCAACACAGTATTCTTTTGGGCTGCTTACTACATACCAGGCATCCTGGTTCAAGTACTTATTGTGAAAAAAACTTTTCTCACTGGCTGTCCTGACCACAAGCCACTGATTTTTTGTTTACTTTTTTTTCCCCATTCCTGTTTTGAAAAGTAAGTTTGTTGAGAAGCTAAGAAAAATGAATAGAAGTTTTTTTTACAGCAAGAGTGGTTTTTATGACCAGGTAAAGCAATAAAACTGCATTACAGAAATGTTGATTAGCCACAGTTATAATTTAAATGCATTCAGGGAAACTCGTGTGGTTCTACATAATGTAAGCAATGTATTGTGCAGTATATGTCATTCCAGTGTGGCATAGATTAGACTGAGACATTAAGCCATAATTCCGATACCATCTAGTGCCTGCTGATTAAAAAGATGATCAACCACTGAGAAGAAAGTCCCCATCAGATAGCATCAACTATATAGATATGTCTGTGCTTATGGCACTTCACTGCTTTCTTCAGGGAGCCAAATCTTCTCCTCAAAATACAAAGAGATACCAATGCTTTGAGCAATACAAAAATACAAATATGTTTCCCATAACTGTACTCTGAGTGATGTTTATTACATGTGCCTACTGCCAAGCAAAATCCAGAAGTCATCATTTCTTCTTCAATATTGCTTTAGTATTTAAGTATAAATGGTATAATAATCAAGTGAAATTATTTTCTTAGTACATGATGCTGAGGTGTAATAATGGATTTAGTAATAATGAAATAAGAATATTCTTCACAAATCTTTTTTCCTCTAATTTGCCTTTTTGTGTGATTATGCTGTCTATCATTCAACCACAATAAGTTCTTACCAGTCTTAACCAACTACCAACAAAAAAAAATCTCCAAGATAAGTCTTTCCTTGTCCCCTTGTTGCACTCTCCTAAATAGGTTATTGAAGAGAGAATCAGTTCCTTGTTCTTGGAAATAAAAATTGTGAGAACTCTGGGGTTATCCACTTTTTCTTCTAGCAGCGAGTTAGCCAGTTACCTGGGCAGATCTATACAGGAGCAAAAATTAACATGAACCAAGGAAGCGTTCTGTCTCTTAGTAAGGATGTCACACAGTATAGTAGCGTGAATTATTGGGAGTTTAGAGGTAAGGAACCACAGATCTCTAGGACCCTAGGGTTCACTATTTTGGCTACTTATGGAACAATCACATTTGAGCAAGATGTTTTCTTGAAGCCAAAACATTTTTCAGAAACATTCCAGAGGCATTTATTTTGACAAAACTTTCCGTGTAAAGGTTTTGATCGAGAATGAACACTCATGAGAGAAAGGCTTGCATCAAAATGTTGACCTTTTCAACATGAAGCAGATATTTTGGCACACTTCCATTTTGCAGTAGTATTTAAATGGCTTTGTTTTCATGCCAAAGCAGAATAAAACAAATTTGGAACTTGAAAACTGTCAGGAAACCAAATTGTTATTCTCTAGCAAGCTCTGCTGATTGCCTTTAACTAGAATAACTTACTTAACTCAGTGCTGGCTTCACCAGGCAATAATTTACCATCATCCACATTGCATTGCCATCAATCCCGTATTATACCACCTTTTCATGACATGGTCTTAGCTTGCTGGTATGTTTTGTGTTTCTTTCCATGCAAAGATATTGTTTTGCTCTTAATTATACCAGTGAAACTGAAAGCAACATTTCCCTGGTTTTGAAATCTGCCCTTCCGAGGTCATTAACATCATGTCTTAGTTACTTTCTGAAGTTGCAAACAACAAACTTATTTGCCTGACTGCACATAATGACAATTACCACAATAGGAATTGCCAGAGAAATAAAATAATTGGTCCTAGCTTGACTAAAATAATATTCAATTATATTTAAGTGTCATAACACACAATTGGAATATTAATATAAAACTTCCGTATACAATTTGTCATTTCAATATCAGGCATTGCTTAGAGTATGTCAAGTCACTGATCTATTTCACTCCATCATTAATCTTTATTTCATATTTTTAAAAAGCAACGTTTGTTGTTTAGATTGATGTAACACAGATAACATAAGCAGGCATATATTTTAGAACATTGAGTGACAACTCAAGTATGCAAGTGGACAGATACATAACCTGAATAATCGTTGTTCAAATCCAAAAAGATTTGTTGGAAAAAGGTTTTTGGTTATTCTTCTGTAGTTCTACAATAGTAGCTGAAATCCATTTACTGAAGTGGATAGTACTAAGCCTTTAAAAAATACATCAGGGTAGACTCAGCTGAATGTAGCACTTGATCATTGGTGATTTCTAGGCAGGGATTGTCAGAATGTATGGGAGCTCTCCACTGAAAAGCTCAGTTTGGAAATCTTACCTGGAGCATGCAGGTGCACAATTAGTGTTAATAAAATGAAAAAAAAAAACCCCAATGTTTCAAATGGTTTCCACAGGATATGTAAAAGTGCATTTGAATAAAAAGGAAATCTCATACAGCCATGTCTCCACATATGTGCTTCTCATACAGATTTTTTTCCTTCTTTTTGTCATAATTTCATATATTATATTATCAAGTTTCTACGTAGTTCACATTACAAAAAGTGTGAAACATGAACCTTGATTTGGACTTTCAATATGAGGATGCGTGGTTCAATGAAGTGAAACCTTAAATAGTGTTTTTAAAGCATTTTATTATTATCCTTAATGAATTAATTTATTGTGTTTTCATCTTGTGAGGGTATTGAGAGTCTTCAATCCCTACTGTGGACCCAGTTGCGTAGATGCTGCTGTAAAAAAGAAGAATGGCTATGAAATATGGAATGATAGTTCTAGAAAATGAAGGCTGGAAAGCAGGCACAGGCAATGCAATAAATACTTCCTTTTGCTGATCTCTCCACATGCTTGGTATTTAATCCAACTAAAAGGAATCACTCATATAAACTTTGCATAGACTTTGGTCTACCTGAAATGCTTCCATATCTTTCTGTATATAAAATGTGGGTCACCAAACCATTGTTGTCAAGATGCATCAAAGAGATCATGGGTGCAGAGACACTTCAACAACATGTACGTGAGGAGGATATCCTCAGGTGCGAAGATCTGGGCGGTGCAAAGACCAAGAGCAGGTGCCATGAGTCTGCTAAAACCCAGCAGCAGCAGCCACCTTTGCAGGCCCTCAGCTCTGCGAGTGAAGTGCTGTGGAACCAGTACGCTTACACTGTTCCTACAGTCCATCTGGTAAATTTGGTTCTCTCTGGTGTAATGCAGACCAGTTTAAAGCTTTTTGTTTTCATAGTTGAAGTTTTCTTTGCCTGCCTCAAGCGCCTGTTTGGAGGGAACTCTGCCATCAGGCAGGACCTGCCTAAACTTTCTTTGGCTGTATGAGTTAAATATTTCTCAGCCTTTCTCGCTTGCAAGACTTTTCCCGCTGTAAACATGCCTAGACTTTAAGGCATCCAAAGCATGGAAAAATCAGTAGTAGTCTTCTATCAGTCACTTCTAAAATAAATACTACAAGACATTGAAGCAATATTTCACACAGGAAAGAAATCGAAGACAGTCTGACACTTTTCACTTAGCACTTTTCAAAAACATACAAGAAAAGAAACTGAAAAAGGCACTAACCTTTGGAAACGAAGAATCCACCTGGAAAAATCTGGTGACCCAAACTGTTGCACTGAATGCATTTTGAAGATAAAAAGTGTTTTACATAGTCGTTGTAAAGTTGTTCCCTACTACATTGTTTCTGAGACAACAGCTGGACACGTCAGAAAACACTGAATGCTTTTTGGAATTGTGGATGTCAAGCAAAGCAATCTGAATCCCAGTTTTATTGTGCTTTTTAAGTTCTGCATTAGAAACCTGCATAAGATCAGCTATTTTTAACAGCAGTTTTTACATGCTAATATGCCTGAGATTGAAGTCTCTGTGCGTCTCTGTTGCATTTTATTTATTTTTAGGCAAGCTACTTAAGGAAAAATTACAGTTGTCAGTCTTAGCCATTTAATCTGTTGCAGCACCTAGACGCTCATAAAAGGGACCATACTATGGCAAACAAGCTTTTCTGATCTTTAAAGTTTTATCACTTTTAGACAGCTTGGCTAATGAATGTTTATGCTTGATGTAAAACTGAGGTCTTTAAACAATTAATAGAAAAGATTCAATATAGTATTTTTTTAATTTTTATTTTAAATAAGTAAGAAAATAGATTTTAGCAGGTTTTGCAGGTAGTTTGTTTATAACTGTGTTTTCAGAATAAAATCCTTTTCAACTGTCTATAAAGGGTTTGGCAGAAAATAGGCTGGCTAAGAAGCAAAAGCTGATACACAATTTATAATGTTTGTGGAAAAGGTTTTTACAAATTCCTGTCTTGCGATATTTTTATGCGTTTATTTTTTTAAGAGAGGCAGCAACACAAACAATACAGTTAATATTATACAGAGCCAGTGCTCTCTTTCAGATCCTAAAATTTCTATGGCATTTGAGTGAACTTTGAGCCTTCATAGTAATTTTGTAAAAGGTAAGCACCAGAATTCAATATTTAAATCAACTGACTCACGAACAGCAAATAATCAACACTGTTGTTTATTGGTAAAAAGAAGACGACAACTAATGTCTCTCCAATACATCTTTTTGAAGTGATCCTTGTTCTTGAAAGATTCAGAAAATTTAAAAATAAGTTTGATGAATAGCAAAGGGCCATGGGTATGCAGGAAGATGTGTTGCAGAATACATTCCTCCCTTTGTCTTCTGCTCACTTTCCAGTCTCTCCCAAATGCCTAAATCTACTGGAGAGGGGAATTGAAAAGGGTAGGATTAGGCTGAATGTTTGGCACGACTCTGTAAGGATAGCTGCAGTGTAGGACATCTGTTTTGTAAGAACATCTGATTAAAAGGCCAAGACAAGAAACAGGAAAAGCAAAAAACTGAAGACAGAGATACAGAAGCCCTAAGGGACCAGTGGATAATGAAGTCCATAGAAAAGACCAGACCTGCTGGATGGGCTGTTAAAGGCACCAGGCAAGTGTGACCTTGGGCAGAATCATGCCCAACTTTGTAATAGCTCAGAAGGGAAATGAGAGTGTCCTGGATCTGATGTTAAAGAGCAAACTTACTATAGGATATTTAAGGGGCATCATTGCGAGTGTTTAAACTTCTTATGGGATGCTTGAGGGGATTCTGGGAATGTGCAAAACTTATTGGCTGCTTAGGAGAAGGATAAAATGTCAGAAAAGGGAGGAAAACATTGAGAAAAGGGGCAATTACAGAGGGCACTCTCATGCAAATAAGCTGCAGGTCAGTACACTTGTCTGAGTCCTGTCCATGATCATGGCACAGTCCATCCTCACTTCTTGGTAAGTTCCTGCTTCTATCCATAGAGAGAACTGCATGAGTGTTCATTTTATTTTTTGTGTGTGTAACATGCCAGCAAACTCAAGTCAGACCATCTGGCAAGTAGTCTGGCTGGCAGGTCCTGGAGCTGGATATTGGAAGGACCAAGTCTGGGTCAGCCTGGAGAAGGTCAGGACATTTGTGTCATTTATATGAGTACTGTTTGTGTGTATCATCTGGTGCATCTAAAGGCACTCATCTTCTGCTTATGTTTATCTGCTGCTGGACAATCATGTCTACTCGCACGTGTGAGTTGGGGAAATATGCTCAGCCTTATTACTGACTGAATCTTGAACAGGGAACCACAGCAGCTTCAGACCTTCTTGGGTCCTGAGGTTCACCGGGTTCAGTTTCTTTTAGCAGGCACCATTTATGTTGCCTTGGAATGGTTCAAATATTGTTTATCTTGAGTTTGTATTTTTTTTGAGAAGTATTACACCTCCATATGCT